>NC_030677.2:169326853-169631875 GCF_000004195.4 Xenopus tropicalis
TAGCCCTGGAGCAGCAGGGTCGGAGGAGGGGCCGCATGACCCTACACAGCATCACAAGCGGGAGTTATGGTAGTTTTAAAACAAAGGGGGAGTGCTAAATTTGGGGCGGAGAAAGGTATATAGGAGTTGTAGTGAGGGCTGGCTATCCACCATTTTGTGTGGAAGCAGCAGAGAAAAGGTCCCCACCTCCCTTAGCTGGGGGTTGGTTCTCTCTTGTTTTAATTTTTTTTTTCTAGTTGTCACACACGTGGCCTTGGAGGGTTGAGGGGTTCATGGGTTTAGTTAGCTAGTGGGGGAAAAGATTTGGGTGAGATTAGGTAAAGGGGAGCATATGATCAGCCTCCTGGTAGTTGTCACAGCTTTGGCGGGTCCTTGTCAGTCTGCTGGGGGGGGGGGGGGAGAAGCTTGTTCTGGTATGCCAGATCAGATATAGTGGATGGTTTAACCCCTAAGGTGGGTGACCATTGGTGGAAGGAATACAAATGGTGCACTATAAAGAGCTGGGTGGGGATTAACATGGCTAAGTAGAAAAGGGGACCGGATAGTTCCCGGATTGGCGGCGGGTATCCTCTGAGCTAGGGATTGGGTGGCTGGAGGATAGCACGGCTCAGGTTGGTTGTGGAAGGGCAGAATGGCAAGGGGCTCGGGGTCAGTGTTTTGGGCATAGTAATGTTTTTTGAACTTATGGTTATATATTGATGTATTGTTATGATTATACATGTTTACCATTTTGTATTGTATTTAATTATTTTGCACTGTTTGTATTATTAAATAAAGTTGTGGCCATTATCATTTCCAACAATGATATCGTCACGCAGTTTTTATTGGTGAGTGAGGTGTGAGCGAGTGTAGGGTGATGCGTGGGTCATGTCCCTAGCATCTCTTGCAGTACAATCTCTTTAAGGGAAATCATAGAAATGAGTTAAAGCATGCTGTGTCTCTTACAGTTTTCATCCTGAGCAATGCATTGCAACGGAATGCCAAAGAATGATGTGTAGCTGTCATTGTACCACACCAGCAGTTCTGTGCCTCTGGGGATGTCAATACAAGCTCTATAAAATATATTAGATCTGGAAAAGAGAAAAGGAAGACATTTGTAAAAATGTTTTACATTTAAATAAAGAATAAAACTGCAAAAAACACAAAGGACTTCTGTATATGTGTTGTGCTGTCACTTTTGCAACAGGCAAATTCAGGGTGTGTATAGTGCGCTGGGCTATGAGCAACCCTGGGAATTAGGAGCTGTTAACCTTGGTACAGGAAGGTGTAACTATATGAATACTGCTTCTTACTTAGTGCATCAGAGATTTCTGGCAGAAAGAACAAACCTGGCTTGTGCCAGCATTGGATTTTTTATCTGGCATGAGGTCCCTCGGAATAAGCACTAAAGGGCACACTTTCTTTAATTGCTTAGTTCTATTTTAAAGTTAATGCAAATATACTTATATATCCTCTTTTTAAATCAAGTGGCTTGTGAAAGAGAAAAACTACAGATAATTATGTCCCTCGACTCAACTGGTTTATTGCATAAAGATTTGCTTCTACGATACTACAGGATAGCAGATACAAATGTAAATGTTAGACCTTTACTTTCAACTTTCCATAAAGAATTGGCTGGAAGAGGGCAATTTGTTCATCGGAGAACGCTGTAGACATAGGGGAATCCTTCAACACATTTTTCACTGCAGTGAGATATGCACTTGTCAACATATTTTGTCACCGCAAAGTGGCTCTTGGCAACGGGATCATAAAGATCAATAAAAAAGTGCAGATTCTCAATATTTTACTTGCAGCTGCAAAAGTTCCATTTATCTTGTTTTTCTCCCTGTTTACAGCAATATTATCTCGCATGGGCACTGCTTGCTAAGCAGAATGTTTTTCTTTGGCTTTCTATGAATACATGACAAAAACTCCCATCTTTCTCAGTTTCATTCTTCCCTTTTTACCTTCACTAATAGATTTGTTTCAAATTGACTCAGCTACATTGACTTTAAGTCCATGACATTTGCACAGAGAAATAAGAATAGCATCAAAAAAATGACAAAAAAAAATCAAATCTACTTTGTAATTTGCCATTGCAAACATTTCATCTTTCACTTTGGCTCTACCTAACATAAACAAAGCAATGTAGCAATGAATGTATTAAAGACCAAAATGACAAAGTTTGCTGCTGAAAGAGCAGAACTGTTTTCAAGCAATGGGTGGTCTCCAAGGGTTGGTGTAGACCAAAAAATAGTGTAAGCATACACCATTTCTTCCAAGAGTAAAACGCGTCCAAAACTCGCACAACGCTCTGCATGCTGAAGTACATCAAAGGGATTTTTCTCTTTTCGGATAATATTTCCCTTGCTGACATGTATTTAGTATTGTGGTTGGATGACTCATAAAGATAGCTTCATGGCGTCCCAACGCTGTTGAAGCAGAACACATGCCAATGGACATTATTGTCAGCCTCAAAATAAAAACAAAACGTTCAACTGAGGGTCAATCAATCACACAGCTCTTTGAAGAAAATTCCATTTAGATATTAGAAATCATAACACAGTGAATTCAAACCAGCTGACATTTTCTGAAAAGGACGTGTATGGACAATACAAAAATAGGCCAATACGTAAATATCCACTTCTCTTTTTCCATTTCACTGAGTCATTGCTAATTTACCGCAATGTATTTCCCTTTTTATGATCTAAAATACACCGCATGGTAGCTTGCTAGCTATATTTCAGAAATGTCAGAAACCTACATGGAAAGGTACATGATATGGGAAGTGCAGCAGAGGGTTGTCGAGCGCTGTTGCTGTTCTAAAAAAAATAAAATGATTTTCTTTCAAATAAAAATAATGTCATCTCAATTCTCCTTTGGATTACGGGCTGCTTACACACAGCTTGATGCAATGCATAAAGAAATGAATGATCTAGGAGACCAAGGTGCCTTAATTCAAAGCATTAGAGCATTTACTTTTGCCATCAACAAACCTGATTATGACTGGGTTAAAAATAGAATTAAATATCTAAAAATATGGAAATCAAATATATGCCAGGACCTAATCAGATATACAGAAAGAACAGAAAGTTTAGAACTGAATTAAAGGTAGCAAAGTCACACACCATTTCCTGGTGTTTTTATAATGCTGACATGTATTGATTTAAAGATATTATACATCATTCACATGTACCAGTGGTGCTTACAATCTAAGATCTGTATAACATTCATAGCAATTTTATCTGGAGCAAATTAACCTTCCTGTATGTTTTTTGGAGTGTGGGAGGTGCTACCCACTGAGTCAATATGCTAAGCACCATATGCCTTTTACTTGATAATAAAATATTTAGTGTTTTGAATGTCTTTGATGTAGAAAGATGCAATTATAATCATTGTTCTTTTCTATTCTAAAATATTCCATCCTCTTGTGTCTTTGAATATAGATTGTAAGCTCTACGGGGCAGGGACCTCCATCCTCTTGTGTCTTCGACTCTTAACTTATTGCAACTGTATTTATCTTGTATTTATCTGTATTTATTGTTATACTTTGTATTTATCTATTATCTTAATAATCCCCTGTTTGTATTAATGTATTTTACTGTACAGCTCTGCGTACATAAGTAGTGCTTTATAAATAAAGATATACATTCATACATATTAAGGCTGAGGGCATAGAGAGTGTTGGCTCTGCTGCTCTCAGCCTGCATTTTTTTTTAGATTAAGAGAAGCAGATCCGCTCCCTTCCCCACCTCAGTTGCTCTGCACTTAAAGGAGAAGAAAAGCCTAAGTCACTTGGGGGTGCCAAAATGTTAGGCAACCCCAAGTGACTTAAATCGCTTACCTTGTACCCCAGGCTGGTGCCCCTGTTAGGAGAGAACAGCACCAGCCCAGGGTAGCTGCGAGCGCTTCTTTCTTCCTGTTTCGTGCACTTGCGCATGTGCGGTAGAGTGAAAGGCTGAACAATAAAGTCGACTTTTCACTCTACTGTGCATGCACCGGCCCTGGGATTTTGCCGGCAAAAGAAAGAGGAAGAAGGAAGCGCTACAGGTACCCTTGGCTGGTGCTGTTTTCTCCTAACAGGGGCACAAGCCCGGGGTAAAAGGTAAGCGATTTAAGTCACTTGGGGGTGCCTAACATTTTGGCACCTCCAAGTGACTTAGCCTTTCCTTCTCTTTTAAGGGCAATGACACGGAGCTACTTAGTAGCAGCTATTTGTCACAGCTACTAAACGCCAGAAAATACCCTGCCAAAAACAATACTGAGAATTGCCTCTGCTAAAACACATGTAGAGACAATTATCAGCATTGTCTATTTTTGTAGCCATGATAAGTAGCTGCTACTAGTAGCTTCATGTGTCTTCACTCTTAAAGTACAGCTTCTGCCGCTTGCAGGCACACACAGTGGAGTAGAGGTCAGCCCAAAACCAACCTCTCTCTGCTGTGTGCGCCTACAAGTGAGCAGAAGCTGTACCTTTAAATGCAGAGCAACTGAGTTGGTGAAGGGAGTGTATCCACTTCTTAACCTAAAAAAAAACCACACAGGCTAAGAGCAGCAGAGCCAATGCTCTGTGTGCTCTCAGCCTAAGGATGTAATGTATTAAAAATGCTGCTATCTTATCTCAGCAAGTTTTCATCTTTTTCTCATATTGGGCCAGATACAGTTTGATTATCTTCTAATTCAATTTCCATAGAACCACATACAATTTAGAAAGAAAAATATATCTCATTGTTAATCACATGAAAACTTTATTGAAGTATATGGGAAAAACTGAAATAAGATGAAAGTTTTCTCCTTAAACTTATTCTCACCCATACATTTTCATATAATAAACCAAATGGCTCCTGAAAGCATGATATATAGGCCAAATACAGTGGTCGTAAGTGAAGGTCATCCCAAAGGGCATTTTATATCTGGAGAAAATGTCTGCTGGCTTTTCTAAACAATCATCCTACTGTAAATGTGCAATCTGGGGTTAACAAATTTTTGCGGTTTTAGATAAATGGATGCCTGATACAGTTATAACCTTGTAATGAGCTAAGGGGTGCCCAGATTAAAAGTTGGGCCTTATAGGAAAGCTTGAGCCAAAAATGTCCAAAGACCACTCACTTTGAGCACCCTATATAAGAGCTGTAGTGCAGGGTTTTGTCCTTATTATGCAAAGACCACTCAGGGCAATAATGACTACAATGATTATACAAAGGACATGCAACAGTAAACTTGCTTAGAACCTCCAAGAGAGATACCATAAAGGAATCCTCTGTAATAATGACTATTCAGTAATAAAATATCAACATATTATGCCCAACAAAAACAAAGTGTAGGTTTATTAAACTGACACATCTGAAATTACCTTTAATTTATAAAAAGTTTCAATGCAATTTTTTGGAACATGCATGTCGATTTAACAAACCCATTACCTGTACTGAACTACTGTCAAATTCTGTTCCCCGCAGTGTCTAGCGCATCGGACATACCTCATCCAGCTTGACTTACTAGGCTCTCCTCCATCAATAAAATGCTGTAGAGTCCCATCTTGGTCATATATCTAGAGAAAAGGTTGCAAGGTCAATTAGTTAGAAAAAAAGCATCAGCCATCATTTTTACTGTGTTACTGGTGTCTCAATATATCTTTTGTTGGAATTTACTACTCTGTGGTTTGTCACTAGTTTATGGAAGAATCTAGAGGCTTGGATGACATGCAAGAGAAACATTTACTGTTGTACTATAAATGTGTTGTTTTATGAATTCTACAATTTATATTAAACATATTAACACATTCAGAGACAATTAACCTATTAACATGGTGTAAAGGGTAATTCAACTCTGCTTGGCAATGCAATATTTTCCCAGCGATTCTGATTATTTGTGCAATTATTACTATAATTATCCTTTATTTATATAGCGTAACCAGTTTTATAGAGATGCAGTGAAATTGTTCATCATTACTATTAGTCCTGACCCCAGTAGAGAATACATGTAGATGATGCCCTGGTTGGAATTAATCAGATCCCATGTCTGATAAGTCCAGCTAGCAGGGCTGTCGGTCAAAAAGCCACAGATTGCCACTTATGCCATTGCTTTAAAGGTTAGTATGTAATATTATTACTAAGCTCTGTTATAACATTGTCTGCTTTGGATTTGGCATTGTATTGTATTTGCCATATAGCACAGTTAAACTGGCCAAATGCCAGCTTGCCCACTCAAGTTGGAATCCTATTGGCCCATGTATAAACCTTTCTAACTGATATCGAAATGAGTCCTGATGAGGTATCAGGGAAGGGAGGAAAATCCAAGACCAAACCAGGCAACCTTGCCAAATGAGCAGATCTTTACTTATATGATCAACTTTTTTTTTTAATTAAGAAAGAGCTATCAATCTGTCAGTCCTTTCTATGTCCGGGCCGGAAATTTTGTATTGTATGATTTTATGAGCAACTTTAAACAATAACTGGGCAGCTACATTTCTGTTCAAAATACAATAATCTTATTTGGGCAATGCATTTGATTTTGATCATGGTACAAGATCACTAAGAAGTTAAACATCATTCTGCCCTAAGGGTTGTTAGGGGAAAGACACATGGAGCTACTTAGTAGCAGCTACTTGTCATGGCTACTAAACACCAGAAAATACCCTGCCACAGACAATACTGAGAATTGCCCCTGCTAAACCACACGTAGAGACAATTATCAGTAAATGAACAGCACTGCCTATTTCTGTAGCCACAACAAGCAGCTGCTACTAGTAGCTCCTTGTGTCTTTACCCTTAGAGATCAGGAGATCTTAGGCTTTTAGGTATGGTCTGGCTTTAGGTATGTCAGACTCTTTTGTACCTTGTAGTGTTTTTTTACTCTTCCCTGGGTGCCTTATATAGATTTAGGGGGGCATTTACTAATGCTATTAATTTTTTGCTCAAAAATATGATTTTGTCATGAAAAAAAACAATTTATGATTTTTTTCTAATCGTAACCAATCGTACATTGATAAATGGACCCCTAGATGTAATGTGCATCACATTGTTGGCAAGCCCCTGAGGTTGTCGATGTCATTTCTGATTTCCGCAACAAGTAGTACTGACCACACAGTCTTCCATTACTTTAAAAACCTTCACTTCCTACTAGATATGCATCTGTACCACTTTTATAATTCAAAAAGGAACTTGTTTTTTTATAGTTGTTTACAAGCATTTAATGTATTACACCTGTTCCACACTTTGAGCAATTATACTAAAATAAGCTTCTGATCGGGCTTTTAGGCTTTTCTTTTATGTGCAATGTGCAATTCAGGTGCCAAGTTGTCACAGTTATTAGACACAAAGCAGAGTTTTTCCCTAGAATTCCAGCACACTTGCAGGCACTTTCGGGTGCTTTTGTTCTGCTTTATTAAACTCACATCCCAACCAACAATTTCAAACACAACCCAGGAAAAGGTGATGTACCAGCCGTGCTAGCCAGTCAAAATGATTACAGGGTAACCCTTTTGAAATAAAAAATAACAAAAGTGGTATCAAGGTGATACCTTTATTGGCTAACTAAGATAACCATAGCAAGCTTTCAGAACATTCTAGTTCCTTTATTGGTAATCAGCTTGCTATGATTATCTTAGTTAGCCAATAAAGGTATCACCTTTATACCACTTTTGTTATTTTTTATTTCAAAAGGGTTACCCTGTAAACACAACCCACAAATTCAGGCTTACTAACTATATTCATATAACAACCTAATATTAAAAGGTAGAAATGTACAGTAATCCAAAACAAGTATCAAATTGCTCATTAGGCCCACACATACTGCTTATTATTCAGTTTAAATAGAAATGACCTAATTGTATGAAATAATTTGTGGTGTGAAGCCAGCTTAAAGGAAAAAACTTGCAGGAATGCTTATGCTTCACTTTATTTTTATAAAAATGTTCAGCAAACATGTTTACAAAGGTTATGTTGCACAGGCAGTCTTATTTTATTTCCTGTTTCTGTATATTTGTAGAGGTGGAAGCCATAATTATTTCTTTAAGGTAATCCCAATCAAAAACGCAACACTTTTCATTGGTCATATTTTTTAAGTAAGTGGTATAATGCTTACTGCGATTTATGGAAAAATAATTCTCTAATATTATAGTATGATTGCCGAAACGTTGTTTGAAACATGAATTATGCGTTGACTACACGACTGATCAGGAATCATACCAAATGCACTTGCTTTGGTGGAACTTGTAGGGCATGCTGCGCTTTGCACCTTGTGCTAGACTAAAATTCTAGTGGAAGGAGCAAATCACAGTGTACATAGATGCAGTGGGCTCCTGTACATAAGGTGCTTTTAAAAGGCCTTAATTACAGGGCTCCCCTTCTCCTAATAATCTCTGGCACTCCTGCCTTGACATATAGGTTACAAGGTGTGCCAGAAATGCTTACCTGCCACCAATATCTATAAAACACGGGCAAGTATGCATACAGAAATGCCGCCCTCCGTTTTGATGTAGGCGCCCTTTAAATTAGCACAGGGTCACACTGCATATAGAAGTAGCTTTTGATCATGAGCCCTTGTGTTTGCGATAGGTAGAGCGTTTTCCATGCTTGGCTCTTAGAAATTGTGTCAGGCATTTTACAAGCATTTTGACTGCTGCAGTTCAGCACAAGAGTTCTGCGGTGGTCAAAATGCCCCATCTGCCATAAGCCTAACAATTAAAAAAAAGCAACTTTAATACTACTGCAAATTGCATTACAATAATTTAAATGGTAAAATGTCTATTCTACATTAGAACACTAATTATCAATAATATTGATAGGGATATAAATAAGAAGCAGTGTGCTCTAAGCCTTAATGGCTTTCTTTGACAAGCAGTTTAGGAGCCATTCCAGAGATGCTCTGTAGTACAGAAATTACAGGCCTCCTGTTAAACAAGCATGTTGTGCCTTTGAAGTTGCAGTTTAAAGATATCCAAATACTGGGCAACTTTAGGTCACACTGGAAAAGAATTTGCTACTCAACCAGAGAGTGACCTCTGTATATGTACTCTGAAAAATCATTAGTAAAACTCATATTACACAAGCACTTACCAGCAAATATAAATATTATACTCCATGGCATTAACACACTGGTAAATGCTAGAAACAATACAATTGTTGACAATAACTGTGGCTTAGATACATTACACCACATTTTGCTTTTGTCCTTTCTCAAGCACTATAACACTTGCTAGAAAATGGTATAAAAAGTAATGTTCATCCAGCATCCACAAACTTGCACAGAAGTAACGCTGAACAGCCACTCTACTCCACTTCCAAACAACTGTGCTGGGAACAGTAATTGCCAAATAACATGTTATTCCTGACCCCATCATCCTTAATCACAAAACCACAGTGCCTTGAGAAAGAGTCTGAAAGGCAAATAACTCCCATTAAAAGAATGCTGTACCGACTGTTTTTTTCTTCTAATACGGTACCAGCGGCAGACATTCAGCCAACCATTTTACTTTATCACTGTGTAGGCTGCCCGTTATGAGAAAAGTCTTCACTCAGATTTTACTCAGTCAGTCAATTATTACAATTGTATAGAAGGACAACCAGTTAAACTCAAACTGCTCTAATGTGGGTGATGGATTTTCAGACTGAGAATTGCCTGTGCTGGTAACATCTATAACATTTATGGGGAACTAACAAAAGGGGCACTGGCTACATACGGGCGACTATTCACTATATCCATATACATTAATGAAATGTCAGACTGGGAGTTGTGTAAATGTCTGGAAATCCTTATCCCTAGGGGCCAAAATCCACTTAGCATCCTGTGTAAGAAACAAGTCAAAATATATGTCACCACTAATCATGTTTTCATGAGTTTTATTTATACTTTGATGGGGTTCATTTAAATTACTGTTGTTATAAAGGATGTAATGTGTACAGATGACACATATTCTACATGCTTTAGCTAACAAACTGTATGCCACATTTTTAAAAATTAAAGTTTAGTCAATAAATGACAGCTTCATTTATTTATGTACTATTGTGGGCAAAAAGCAAATAACTTCTTATATTTTCTTGCCACAAGTAGTTTCTAAATTCCATTTGATGATACCTATAATCCTTCCATCATTTCATCTGAATTCTCCTACAAATAGCATACTCTGTCTTAAAAAATTATATGAGTGAACCTATAATCCTTCCATCATTCTGTTTTGATTCTCCTATGATTGAGGAAACTCTATGTTGTAACCTAAACATGAAACACTGTATTGAATATTATTTAAACCTCAACCTATTAGTAAAAACTTCTTTGTTGTTTCAGGAGGAATAAGCAAGGGTCACACAGCTTCTATCAAAAGCAGTGAATTTTATAAGTACAGCCTACAGAATGCCAAGTGAGGTTATAGCACCCTTGGCTAGAGGTGTGACAACCTCCTGGGCAGAAGATGCACACTTACTACATACTTTACTTAGACTTTACAAAATGTACATTGTCTCTCACAATGATTCATTATTTAGCCTTAAAATATTGCAGAGTTTTTGAATAATTATGGTTCACCTTTAAGTTAACTTTTAATGTGTTTTAGAATGTCCTAGTTCTAGCACCTTTGCAATTGGTCTTAATTATTTTTTTTAAAAAGTTTTTGAACTTCCCTTTTTACATTTTTACAGCTTTCAAATGGGGGTAGCCCAGTAGCTAAAAAGCAATTACACTGTAAGCCTATACTTTATTCTTATAGTTTTTATATACTTTTTATTACTTACCTTTCTTTTCAGGCCATTCATATTCATATTCCAGTCACTCACTCATCCAGTCACTACTGCCTAGTTGCTAAGGTAAACAAGAGCCTAGCACTGGGGAGGGCCAAGCCGATCAGGCACCCTAGGCAACCCAGAAGATGTTGAGAAAAAGCTAATTATGGCGTGCAAACAGTTTTCTCATATTATCCCTCTCCAACATACCTCTATCTTCAGTCTGGCATTATTGAAGGAGATTACCATGCAGCAAGTAGTTAATAGTTCAAAAGCAAAGTAAACAGTGAATTAGTGTTCATGCAAGTATTTTTCTATGCATATTAAAATTATTTTATTATACTTCTCAAGTGTTCCAGTGCTTTTAATGAGACAGTAATTTGTATTGTGTATTCTGCTTATAATATCTAAATGTATTGTGTTGTGCAGACAGTAAGATCTAACCTCCCACTTATCTTTCACATACTACATCTTTATCTCAGGGCTTGTCATAGGTCATCCGTACAAAGTGGGATTATTTGTCATTCTG
Organism: Xenopus tropicalis; assembly: GCF_000004195.4. Taxonomy (NCBI): domain Eukaryota; kingdom Metazoa; phylum Chordata; class Amphibia; order Anura; family Pipidae; genus Xenopus; species Xenopus tropicalis. The sequence continues at coordinate 169,338,077 of NC_030677.2, forward strand.
GGGTCTTCTTTTGGCAGAATTAAACTTCAGGGAGCTAGGATTCAATTATCTGGATCTGGTTGGTGATCAGAGGAAGCCACTGACCAATTCACTTTTCCTTGGGAAAAAAACATGTCTAGTAGAAAAAAAATCCTGACAGTTCATTCATTTAGCTTCTCTATGGAGCCAGATGATGTTGGACTGGTGAGACTAATACTCTTTGATGTTGATCTCTTTTGAGAAATCCCTGCTGTGAAGAAAACTTCTCCCAAATTTAAGTGACATATTTCTACATCCAGCTGTTAAATATGATGTTTGCCATTTTTCAAGATTTTGGATGCAAGCCATCTTTCAGGCTGTGATATATACCTATCTGTTCTATATGCAGCGCACAGCAGCAATTTACACAAAACACTAAGACCAGAGCTATGGTTACACAGCACATCTATAGCTGAAAAAATACAGAAAAATCCCACTACTAATTAATCAAAACTAGTATTGTGCTCTGGTATGGTTATTTTAAAAATAGAGGAAGACAACCTTTTGCACTGCAGCTGAAACTACAACTCCCATCAATGGAATGCTGAAGGTTGCCTAGCCCCGTGCTAAGCAAGCAGATATCATTTTGATTACATTTACATTATTCATTAAAAAGTGGTACATAATCAAAATATTTTAGAATACATGCACACACACCTACACATTGCATATGTACATATGAACCACATGGGCCATATTCCTTCATACTTAAAGGAGAAGGGAAGGCATTTTGCTTTAACTTGTGCATTATTTCGAGGTGGAAGTTAGGGAGTGTCATGAGGTGCAGGACACAATGGGGCCCTGTCCTTACCACCTGCCCTATGGACACAGCTCACCTGCACCTCTTGACACTGCTCTCTCTCCTTTACACCTGACAACTACATCAGATGACATGTAAATGGCCCCTATGGAGTGCCTGTAAAACAGTGGCTCTTTGCAGTGATACAAGGAGTTCCCCTCACCTTTAGGGCCGTGACACACGGGGAGATTATTCGCGCCGTGACAAATCTCTGTTGTCGCAGGCAACTAATCTCCCCGCAATGCCATCGCACCGGCTAGAATGTAAAACGTGCATGCCGTCCCACCGGCGATTTACATTCTAGCTGCTGGGATGGCATTGCGGGGAGATTAGTTGCCCGCGACAACAGAGATTTGTCGCAGCGTGACTAATCTTTCCCGTGTGTCACGGCCCTCACATGGCTTACAATCTCTGTGTATGATAGGCACCCTTTTAGTGGAAGGCCGTGAGCATTTCCCCTTGGCCGCCATATTCAGGTAAAGGCCATTGCTAGAAAAACACTACAAAGGACAGACTGTAAAGGCTAGTGCAGTAATACAATATTTTTACAATAATGACAGGAGGGATCGTGTTCATCCACTTATTGGTCAGCTGTAGTGCAAAAACATTTACAAGCCATATGTTGGACATCCCTAATGTATGTACTTTTTATGTTGAGTAACCCAGATTTCTTCCATTGCCCAGGCTCCCTTCCTCTATCTCCTATTCTGCTTAAATGCCCTAGTGAATCTTAAATATATACTCTGTATTGACAGTAATGGTATTCATTCAGCATGACCAGCTTTGTTTAAAGTTACTTAAAAGTCTCACGAGAGCTTAAATAAACAGTTTGTTTAACATAATCAAGAAAATCTCTATCGGTTTACATTCTGCAAGTGCAATTTTTAGAACTGTAAAAATGCATGTCATTTGCTGAATATACTGTGAGTAACTTTTCATCTTTTTTTTAGGCTTTAGAAAACTTTCAACATCTAGCAGCAAATGCATAAAAGATTTGACATAGCATGCAAGCTAAAAGAGTCCTTGTTTTATCCGAGTTAAACTTATAAACGGCCAACCTGCCATATCCCAGGTCTATTTTTAACTACAGCACCCAACCCCTGAGAAATGTAGGTAAACAACATCCTAATGTCAGCATCGTAGATATCAGTTTTGTAGATGAACACAAAGGGTCAGTCTTGTAGACATTACAATTATATACTGACCTTCACGCGGTAGGAATAATTATAGAGTGTAGCTATATGGAAATTAAAGGTTTAAGGTAAACTGGTGGGCATCTAGTGTTTTATATATATTTAGATGTAGGTTTCCTGAATTATTCTAAGGCATGTTAGAATAATTAGGCAATGTAGCTGCAGTACCCACACATACTCACTGGTACCCACAGGTACTTTCACTTCCATATAGTTGTGCTCAGTGCCGCTCAGTCCTCTCTGCTGTGCCTACTGATGCAGGGGGACCCTGAAGCTACCAGCAACCTCCTGAACTCCTGTTTCAGGGTACCCTTCATACCCAGCATCAACAGGCTCAACACACTTGTGCATAAAGAATGGCACACAGACACCATTCACATGAAATTGATTTGTGTTGATTTGTGATGAATTGTGTGTGCAGTTGCTGTAATTTTGCCTAATCAGAAGGAATTATGGAAGGCACATTGCAATCACCCCATTGCAACTGCAATGAAACTGTATTTCTGGGATAAAATACTGTATAATGGGAAAAAACACAGCTATTGCACTTGAAGCTGCACTTTGCTCACTGCACTTGTGAACGTACATGTACCCTTATATGTTAAAGCAGTGAATATGTATCATCACTCCCATTTTAGTTTACTTAAACATATATTAAAGATAATCTAAAATGTTATATTATCCTTCTATTCCTTCTACAAATTAGACAGTGGCCATATATTGTATTACTGGCATATTAGTGCAGTAATAAAGCTACATTAAAAATCCATTGTTTATATCAATTACATATGCTAAAATGCAGAGAAATTGGAATCTACAGGTGAATGGGCAGAAATGTAAAGCTTTCTTCTAGTCAGGAGGAACTTACTGCCATGGTTCAGACTTTGATAAGTGTGAACCAAGAATATTATTAATACATTTTAGTCAGCCTGATCCATTTGAATTTACCGTTTGAAAATGAACTTCACAAATATATGTCTCTGTGGCATTAAATCAATATCAAAGCAGCCAATGGTAGTATTGCACGAGGGAGCTGTAATGTTATATCAATTCTCAATGCAGCCATGATTTCTACATGAATCCTACCAGGTGATTTCCATAAATAAAACTAGACTTCATAAATTTCCAGTCTTCTAGATGCCATTTTTATATCTATTTCAGCAGAGCTCAAGAACATTTTTTTCACAACAGTGTAGGTTGTGACTGTAAACTTTGTATTTATTCTTTGTTCTCTCTTCCACAATTTCCAAAAGTAACCCCCTGAACTACCCTTATTGAACTTTTAAATGCCATCAGTATTGGATTTAAGGGAAGGCCATCAATTTATTGGATAGCTAATAAAACTAAATTCTCTAGTCCCCATCAATAATATGCAATAGTTGATAAGGTAGATCAGGCCAACTCAGTATATATATATATATATATCATAGATTCTACATGTGAAGGAGCTGTGCAGTCTTGTTATGGGGCAGAAAGAGTTAGAAAAATGTATGTCATAGGATATCACATAAGAACTCCCTTGGTATTTGAATTGAATTAGTAGATATGTTTTTCTCATTAAATTTAATCTGGGTCTTTATGTCTACTGAAATATGTTTTTCTCATTAAATTTTATCTGGGTCTTTATGTCTACTAAGATTAACAAATAACAGACCACTGCTTAGAATTACATATCTATATTAAAATTAAAATATATGACCCATATGATATACTGTATTTATAGAAGATACATTAGATCTGAGCAGGGTCTTATTTACTTCTAATATCTGTAATTATCTATATGTAATATGTATACCGTATATACTCGAGTATAAGCCGTTCCGAATATAAGCCGAGGTACCTAATTTTACCTTAAAAAACTAGAAAAACTTATTGACTCGAGTATAAGCCTAGGGTGGGAAATGCAGCAGCTACTGCTAAGTTTCAATAATCAAAATAAAACCAGTAAAATTACATTAATTGAGGCATCAGTGGGGAATATGTTTTTAAATATTTATTTCAAAGAAAAACAGTAAACTAGCTCTGTAAGTGGAGAAGAGGGTCAACAAAAACAATACCCCATGCTATTGCGCATTGGAAAACTGGCAGCATACATGGACATGTAAGGGGAAATAAGTATTGCTAGTGGGAGCCTAGGCCAGGGCACTGGAGGGTCTGGTTGCGGGGGGCCTAATTTGCACACAAAGGAGAGAGGGTGCTAGTCTGGAGGGACCCATGGCACCCGACTCGAGTATAAGCCGAGGGTGACTTTTTCAGCACATTTTGGGTGCTGAAAAACTAGGCTTATACTCGAGTATATACAGTATTTGATGTATATAACCTTCTTTTACACTGTGGAATAGATCTTTATAAATATTCATTCATTACAATAATAATAATATCACAATGGAATAAAATGTGTTGAAAACAATTTTTTCAAGACACAGTATAATACAGAAAAATCAATAATTTTGTCGTGAATAGTGATGAGCAGATTTTTTTCACCCAGTATAGTTTTTTGGTTTCATCAGCATCATAATTTTTTTAAATCCGTACTAGAATTTTGCCGAGACGCGGCCTGTTTCATTAAAAGAGAAAAAAAGCAGATATCATTATTATCTGTGTATTCCACATCAACCAATGGATTTTGGTCCCCCCTATCTGTTTAAGGAGCTTTAAGGGTGCCATGTTTGAAATAGATTGGAAGACTCTGTTTTTCTTGTGTAGTGGAAAAGAGCTTCTCTAACAAGGTAGGGCAATGTATATGGTATTGCAGACCTTAAAATACTTTAACCACAATGTAATTTTGTCTTCCCATTGAATTCACAGATAGTTTTACAAACTTTTACACAAAGGAATTTTTTTTCTTTGTCACCAACCTACCACAATCATGTCTTGTTATTACCCTGATCTGCCCAGTTGTGCCACCTTTCTGCTCCAACATCTGAGTTTGAAAAATGTGGGAAAGTCTCCAATAATAGTGGTGACCATACAACAAAATCATGCCAACATTCAAAAATCATAAAGTACTTTGGTTCAACCCACTTTCATTGTTTCTAAGAACTCCTTTAACAAATTGTGGTCTTTAATAATTTTATTTTCTATTGGTGGCAGAAATAGCATTTTGTCTGCCTGATAAAAAATAGTTATAGTCATACAACAATGAATGGAGACAGAACTGTTCTTTCATGAGCGAAAAATTGCAGAAAATGTTTATTTTATCAGAGTAATGGTCTCCTGTGGTTTTACTTCTTTTTAGTATTGCTTACAGTTTTATATCTCCGATGGAACGAAACTCTCTAAATTATGATGTTTTTATAAGTATACACTGCATTCCTTCCCCTGCCCATGTAAGAAATAATCGTTCTCAGACACTCCTTACTTTGGCAAAGTGACCTTTTGCACACAGAGTTTCAGATGACATGCAGTTTCAATATTTAACAGTATTAGTCCAAATATTCCTTGTGATCAGAGAGTAAAATCAACTATAGAAGTTAAAAATGTCCTGTTGAGATGAACTTTCTGAAGTACTAAAAGGAAGATGTAATGAGCACTCCAAAAGCTGGAAGCAAAACTAACTTAGTATGAATAGTGAGAATAACTCATCTGTAGCACAAGAAACTGACTATGAGAACATGCAGCCTTAACATGACATACACAACACACAGCTCAGTGATACAGTCAAGAAAACAATGGGACTGCACACATTTTTTTACTTACTAGCAATGTTAGTGCTCACTGGGCAATCATGGATTTAGTTTTTTTGTTAGTTTTAATAAATGCCTTATTTGCAGCCATAATGGCACGACAGGCCTTGCATTTACTAGTATTAACTAATGGCCAGGAAATACTGGTTTAGTAGCAATTATATTGAGTAATGGCAAGAAATGGCAACTTACCAATATACATGAATTACAACTTTTTACTGGTTTACTGCTTACTGGATAAGTTATCTAAAGTGGACCAGTCAGTAGATATGTCAGTAGAGAAAATGACATTAGCCTAAAGTTGGCAATGAAAATTAAGATCTGCTTGTCACCAAACGAACAAATCTTTGCTTGATTTGCCCACTTATATTTTGTGCCAAATCTACTCAATCCCATCATTTGGTCCTTGGGCCAATGATTGGATCATAATGGGCACTTATGCTCACTTGTCAGGACAGGACCATATCAACAGGCTGGTGCGGTCCTTGTCCGATAGGAATACTGACTGCTGTCCCCTGTCTGATAGAACACCTGACCAATTTTCAGCCAGATATTGATCAGTGGGTCAGTCAATGAAGGCCCACACATTGGCAGATAAATTGGCTTAATATCCCTATGTGCTCCCTGCCCAATTTGTAAAAGAGGTTTTGTGACAATGTTTTCCTAAAATGCTTGAAACCTCCAAACATTATTGAGGTCATATCATAACATCTTTTTAGCAACTGACATTCAATTAGTAAGTCCATAAAATCATCCTAGTCTACTCTGCTAGTTATGCTTAGGTTAGTCAGTTTTGTGTATGTATAATGCTAAGAGTAACCTAACAAAACAACACTCCATAGAGCATCATCAAGCATACCATTACCATCAACCAGCCAGAATGCGGCAATATTTGATAATTGTCAGTTTGTTTAGAAGTGGTCACATTTATACACAAAAGGGTTAAAGGACATGTCAACCCCAAAAATAATTTCTTGCCTAATAAAAGAAAACTTAACTCTAAGCAAGTTTGCAATGTACATTCATTACATATTTGTAATGGTGTTTTAATTATATGTATATATAACTGCTATTAAAAGCAGTATCTGCTTGTCCTTTATTCTCTGCCCTGGTGGCTCTGGCGTTTGAAACAATGTAACACAGGGCAGCAGATTTTACAGACCTGACTTGCTGGAGGAGCCTGGCACTTGCAACATTGTTTAAAAAGTAACAGGAGTTAAGCAAATGCTGATTTCTATAGCAATTCCATTTACTAATACCTTTTAAAGCACTAATCATTTTTAATAAATTCACATTGGAAAGTTGCTTAGAATTATGTTTTCTTTTATTAGGCAAAAAAATTATTTTTGGAGTTGACATATCCTTTAAGGTCTTAAGTGGATAAAGGGGCTATGATTAGAAATTTAGGGCATTGGAGGCATGGAATTTAGTGGCCAACCACTGGCATAATTATTGGGAAGGCAAAAGGTGCAACTGAACTGGGCCTGTCCATAATGGTGCTGCCAACTGTGGGGGGCACTAGGTGCAAAATATTCAGAGTTTCTAAGACCCTTGTTATGACACCAAGGTGCAAATTAATCACATACTGTATCAGAATCCTAGCAGATCAATAGTTTCCCCAGTTATATTTGCAGTGTTAGGTGCTTCTCAATTCACTGACTTGGTTGATTTACTAAATATCTAATGATCAATTTTATTTCCTATTTCACAACACTTTCCTGACAGTAAGGATAATTTTTTTAATGAACTGACACTTCTTACTGCTTTAAGAATTCATATGTCACCATTCCTTTCTATGGGGACATGACATTGGCCCAAATGTGCAATCTGCACATGTGCCGCAATCAGCCTTTTTTGTACTTTGCCCAGTGCGGGGGCATTGTGCAAATAGCTGCAGGCCTCTTTTCAATACGGTACTCTAACACTTGCACCCCCAAGGTTGTAAATAGCCCCTAATATCTAGCTATAGTCAATCAATGAAGTTTTTTGCCACCCCTGGTAACTTGCTGTGTGCTGCCACCTGAGGCGAGTTTCTCAACTCCCCTCATGGCAGCAGCGCCCCTGGGCACAATAGACCTGCAGTACCGTGGCCAATTAAAATAAAAAGACAGTGGGGCTCATTTATTAACACTGGGCAAATTTGGCCATGGACAGTAACCTATAGCAACCAATCAGTGATTGCCTTTTTTCAGCCAGCTGCAAGTAAAACAATGAATGCAACAATTTGATTGGTTGCCATAGGTTACTGCCCATGGGCAAATTTGCCCAGTGTTGGTAAATGACCCCCAGTATGTTTTGGCTAAGAAAAGGCCACTGTTGCTCTTAGAATACATCTCAAATTCATACACCAGAAGCCGAATCAGAAATAACAACTGGAATGGAAAACATTTTCCCCTCATGACTATCATCTTATTTTCCAAGTCGAAAAATTTAAGCAGGGATGAGAGCAGTGGTACACAGGGAGATTAGTCGCCCTGCAACATATCTTTGTTGTCGTAGGCGACAAATCTCACTGCAGTGTTATCCCACCAGCTAGAATGTAAATCGCCAGTGGGATGGAATAACCGTCGCTGCGATGTCCTGCAGTCACCCGAAGTTGTCTTGAGACTGCCCTTAGGCGCAAAACTAATAAAAACTACTGACAAGCTTCATGTAGTTTTCACATCAGGAGTTGTTTGCAATAGGTGTGCGAATATGGGCAAAAATTGATTTTGGCAATGATGAGATGTCACTAGACTGCCAAGATGAAAATCAGTGACATAATAGCAATACAATGTGAATGCCTGTTTATGGATATTTTCCAGATTTGCATCTTCAGTATGAACAAGACTCTATATGCATGGATAAAGGCTCGATAACACTGCTTTTTCACTATTTCGGTGTGCTACTGAATTGGATTTACTACAAACACTCCACATACAAATACTATTTTGTGATCAGCTGCAGCATGTTTACATTTTTTTGTGTGCAAAGAGGATTGTGTCATAAAAGCAAACACCTAAATTTAGAATTAACAATTGGGTGCAGATTTAAGCCACAATCTAGCAAAATCTTACCAGGTACTAAAATACAACCTAAACTGTAGCACAACTCAAAAAAGGTGTTCATGTGAATAAACCCTCTATGCCCATTCCTTGCCCTGTTCTAATACTTTTTCACAGAATGCCATATAACCCTATAGTTAAATACTATAGTGCAGAGAATACTTTCCCAAGCTACTCCTATATGACAGTATGCAGAAGGGCACATTGTATATGTTCCACATTACCCACTGTGTCAAGAAAATTTATGTTTTAAAGTTTACCTGTAGTAGTTTCTTTAAGCCTTACACCGGTACAGCTGTTTTAACACCCAGATATTGGAAAACTTCTGTATTATGTAGTATTTTTCTGAATATGAAATCTATAAAGATCAAAGTACACCTCTAGGTAACATTTTCAAAATGTCTACATGTGTTTTAAATCTGGAACCAGCATCAAGTGTATTGTAAAGCAAAGCCACAATGTTCATATCAAATTTCTAAACAAATAATTATATTTCAACATGTCATGTTGAACTTTATATGATCTTTACATGGGTAAAAGCCTCATGAGCAAAAATGTTTTGAATTAAGAATATCAGTAATATTTATATAGGGCCAGAATTGATAAAGTAACAATTACCACTCTTGACGGGTCTTTCATTTGCAAGTAATAAATTCTGGTTTTGTCTTACCAAAAATTATAAATTTCAATTACTACTAATTTTATTTGAGTTAATTTAAACTGCAGTAGTTCATAAAATTAAATTGTCATGAAGGGAGTTTTAAAATTCTTAAATATCAAAATTACATTTTTAAAGATTTCACAAGTTGTAGCACTTCTTGTACTACATTTCTCAATAAATTAGATACCCTTAAGCAAGCAAAGTCGGGTTTATTTTCTAGGTAATTACCACCAAAATTATTTGACTTAGAGCTGTTTTACTAAATGAGCAAAATGGGCAGTTGACGAGGGCCCATCAAGACAGAGGGTCCACCATCCAACCTTTTATATTCCCCACAGAAATGGCACACTCATCATGTTAATCATCTGAAAGCATGATTTTTATTTTACATTTACAATGGCACAAATGTCCCAAAGAGATCTTTCTAATTGAAAGACTATAGATAGTATAGATAGTGGAGATGTTTTTTCTTGCGATGTTCCTCAACTTGTTTGTTTTGCAGCAATGAGCACAAAATGAGGAGATCTCTTCTTTGCTTTCTAAACTGCTCAACTTATTATATTCAAGTTGACCTGCTTGAGTGTAGTACTGCCACAAGATTCACAAGGTTGCTGCAGGGGCCCACACAACCTGTACATTATCAGGATATCAGTTAGCGACAGAGAACATATTTCCACAAATATCCTTCCAATTTCTTTTAGAAACTTAAGCAGACCATTTGTAGAGCGACAATCAAGAATCAAACACATTCTGCTTGGACATATTGGTAAAATGTTTGACTGACTACTGTATTGGAGCATGTACACAATGACAAGGCTGTATGACTCCTCTTGTCTTTAGCAAACTATGCCACCATGTGGTACAATAATACTCATACTCAACCTTTTGTGACCATCTTAAGGGCATATCTAGTATAAATAAATTTGAAGCAACTGGACTTGTATAGTAATCATTGAAGACTATGAAAATCTTCATAGACATCTTAAGGAGAAAGGATGTAGCTGGTGAACCTGATAAAATTATAGACTCAGGTATGATTGCAAGATCAATATGGAAAAATAAGGGAATAAAATCATAGACTCGGGTCTGATTGGAAGATCAATAAGAAAAAACTTAGATATAACCAAAGGTAAAGACAAATCATGCATTTAATAATTCAAATTTACCTTAGACAAACAAAAAAACATACATTTGACACAGGTAAAAAATGCATATTGTCATTTACATTTATCATTGCTGACTTGCCATGTTGGAGTTCTGGGTTCAATTCCAGCTAGATTACTATCTACAAAAGTTTGCATGTTCTACCCATGCATTTATAGATTTCCTCCAGGTACTCTGCTTTCCTCCCACACTCTAAAACCATACAGAATGGTCAACTGGTTTCTGAAACTGATCATACAGTAAAAGGGACCTTAGAATGTAAGCTCCACTGGGGAATGGACTGCTGTGAATAATGTATCATCTTTGTGAAGCACTGCAGAATATGCTTGCACTATATAACAAAGGATGAAAATAATCCTATTTTCCATCACAGACATAAAATTATATAAATACATATCAGTTAGTTTCACTGTATAAACAAGCCAGAAAAAATGATGAAAAAATAGTTCTGGCATAAAAGGAGTTGCACAATTCTCCTACTGTGCAGTGTTATAACACCACATCTCAAGAATAGTTTTTCTTTAGAGCATGAAGGCTTCCACTAAGAGATCCCTTTTATGCAGAAGCACAGATGTTCTTTCACCAATGTTCTGCCATGTGTAAATCAAAATCTGAGTTTCAACAAATGCCTTAATAACATTCAGCAAGATTTATGGCTAGGTGTTTGTTTATTGTGTGAACTTTCCCAAGATAGTGGGGTGGATAATATTAACCACCCAGAGTTTTAAATTGTTTCTTTAGCGTCATGTCATGAATGGGAAAAAATGCATTTGATTAATATCACCTAAATCTATGTTGTCTCGGTAAAAAAGGGAAAGACATTTTAAGAATGAGAGTTTTACTTTTTTCTTTTGCCATTATTCCATTTAAAATATGAATATAAATGGCCTTTAGGTTAAGTTGACAAGAACACCATAACAGTTCAGCTCCCCCTTGACCCATTTGATGTATATCATCCTGTCAACATATAAACAAACATATGATAGGTAGTATTTCAGCAGATCTAGTAGATACTAAAATTCAATTTATCACAGAGTTCACGCCTGGTGACAGTTGAGAAGGGCTCTGGACAGTACTGACAAAAGGCATTTTCTATCTGCAGAGATAATAACATGAAACTCACAAGCAGGCATTTTTCAGTTTCACAGTACTATAGGGTACATGTGGCATTCTGAAAAGGATCTGCATCAGAATTAGAAAACAGAGCTACACAAAGACCCCCATAGTCATAGAAAAGAAAAGGACCATGATTGAAGAATTCATCTATGTACATGACTTCTCACAGACAGAGCCTTTCTGAACTTGTGTCTTGTGTCCCCCAATCATTTGTATGGTTCACAATAAAAATAACCTTATAATCTATAATAATAATGATCCCATTTATTAATGAATGTATTTATTGAGTAAAAATTTCATTTTTGCTATGTTTTTAAACTATTAAGACTCACTTGGAAATCTGGTGAGACCCAAATGTGCTCCTTGCAGTATGACAGTAACTGATGCACCCCTCTTCATAGAAGCACAAATGTAAAATAATAACACTTCAGAAATAAATAATTCGGTATTTTCAAGATGAAACATTGTATTTCAAAATATCTTGTTATAAATTATTCTTTGATGCAATGTAAATTTTTTCTTCCCAAACCTGAAATGTCTTTCAGTAATATGGGTATGGCATCTCTTATTTAGAAACCTGATATCCAGAAAGCTCAGAAGGCCAGGAAAGCCAATAGATAGCCCTAAACCAACTTCAAAAGGCTGTAATTTGTTAGATTTTACTGGAAATGTTAAGAAATGCTTAATACAACAATATTTATTCTCTCTATATAACCTTGGTATTTGGTAACAGGGGCCTTGACCAAATACTGAACACTGAAGGGGTGCTTGAACCCAAATCTCTATCCTGCTTAAACGTAATTACATTTAACAAGCAGGGATCACAATATAGGATTTAAGATCTTTGTCTTGGAACCCCTCATGTATAAGGGTGATTGTGTTTCTAGAACCTGAGGTAGGCAGGCCCCAGCTAGATATACAGCTGCATTGCTCTAGAAGCGTAAGTCAGGCATGGCTAGAGAGCTTAGCAGCCTGATGAAGCACTGACTAATTATAGTTGGGTTAGTAAACTGATGGCACTACAGGAACACTGGGTGTTTAGGAAAAGGGACAAAGGGATGATGTTATAGAGGAATACCCCAGAGAGTTAATTACTGCCTACGTGAGATTTATATTGATCATACTGTTTAGCGAAACTGAACTGCACAGTTATATTACCTGATTGTTTCATAAATCAGTTTACTATTTGCTCCAGAACTGGAGCCACAACATACTCTATGGGGCTGATTCATCAAAGTACAAGTTTGAATCCCGAAATGGGTAAAATTCGGATTAGATATGATAATTTCTGATGATCGCAAATGTCACGAAAATGCTTACGAAAAAATCGTATTAGTCACTATAATATCATATTGGCAATCAGAAAGTCACAAAATTTTTGTATCTGAGCGGGAAAACCTTTATCACTTCTGTACATGTTTTTGGAAGCCTCCCATAGGACTCAAAGGCACTCTGCAGCTCCAACCTGGCCAAAGGAAAGTCACGATATCGAATGAATCCAAAACTTTCGTACTCGGCAAGACAATACATTTTTGTTGCATAATTTTTGCCACACAGTATGAAAAAGTTACGCAAATTATCGAAAAACCGGCAAAAATACCCAAGGTACGAAAACTTAGAAAAAATACGATTTTATTGTATTCTGAGGCAATCGTACTTTGATAAATGGTATTGTTTCTAATGGCTTCCATGGGCTAAGAGGTTTTTAGTGCAAATGTTTTGCCAATAGACTGCTAGAGAAGCCCCATTGTTAGCGATGGGGTTACATATATTCTAACTGTGGAATGTTTTTAATGCAAGGCTGATCTGACATCAGCCTCTGACTGTTGAATTCATAAACAATAGTTTTGCTTGCTCTGCCTTGTTTAAGATTTGTTATCTCATCCACTTGCATAGCTAAATTAGTCCCAGGCCTCTCCAAGCAGCAGTGAAGTAAATGTATATTAGCTTTTTAGATAACATGTCCGGTGCAAAACTTTCTCTGATCCTTAGCTTTTATCAAGAATATCAGCCATAAAGCAAGACAGGACTGTTTTGTGTGAGAAGGAGGTAAATGTAGTCACACATCTGCACAGGAGAACCAATAGTATTAACAGCCTTTTCACATGTGATTTTTTTTCCCCACAAAAGTACATAGAATACAAATTATTATTATAGTGCCTCCCATTGTTATTAGCCCTAATAGTCGCATTGGTGCAAATATGCTGTAAATTGCAATTCTTATACAACAGTTGAGGGTGGCACATTCCTCCTCCATGTTTGAGAGCTACATATTTTAAAATGATGGTGTCACACAAAGACCCCCTTGAGCAAGTGGAGGCAATAAAGTGTAGTAAGCACACTGAAAATATTTCATTGGTCACTATGGGTTACCAGTGAAGGCAAACATTTCTCTATTTTTCCTATTTAACTCCCACAGTTCATAGTCTCTTGGACATTGACTCAGTATTGTAAATAGCCATTGGATTGCCTAACAAAACATCTTTTAAATATTGGTTGTAGTTAAACTATGGAAAGGTTTAACAGCACCAACTGGAAATATAAAAGTATGCATTTGCAAAAGGAAGCAAGGGCATGCAGACTTTTCAACATCTGAAGCTTACTGGCCTAATGTTAGAGTCCTAATTAGCGAGTCAGCAAATAAAACAACAAGCCACCCAGATTCTGAATAAGCCTGGTGTAGAACCAAAAAAAGGAAATAAGGAGACAGGTTGCAACACACACACAAAAGTCTTCAAAAATCTGTCACTGGCACAGATACCGAAAAATTAGCAGGGAAACACTAGATCTGGATTAGAATGCAAAGTACAGTGAAGGAGTTTCTTTATATTTTTTTTAAGAAATACAAAAATAGACTAATAAAAGTAATGCTAAGGGCAAAATGAATTCAAATTTTCATTTTAGGTTAGATGCTTAAAACATGAAATACAATAGGGTTTTTTGCATTTACATCTGCAAAGTGCAATTTTGAGCACAGCATGGTCAGGAGGTTGTGGCAGCTACAGGTTTCTCCAGTGTCAACAGGCGCAGCAGTGCTTGATTGGGAACGGAAGGCAGGAAGGGCTGGGTGGTGCCAAGTTTAACTATACAGAAGAGCAAGGAGCACATTTTCATGCAAGTACCTGCAAGTACAACTGACTTCAGAGAAGTTGTGGGGATCTTGTGCAGCAGGTGTATTAATCCAAACAAATACTTAAGTATAGTGAATTTTCTGAATGCTTCAAAATTGTTCGGGCAACTTTGGAAAATGAAGCGTAGTGTATGTTTTCCCACTGACTATTTACTTTGCTGGTGGCAGGGCCTCCATCCGAAATCACAGGGCCCCTCACAACAAAATTTTCTGTTGTTTCTATGTTTGCAATCATAGAGAAAACCACTGGCCCTTTAAGGTGACCGGCTGCCTGGTACTCTCCCACAAATCAATAGGGCCCAGCTGCTAAGTCCCACAGCCCAGAGTGCAGCCCCACCCACTACCCACTCACTGTCTGTGCCTCCTCCCCAATCCCCGGCACCAACATCACTTTTTACTGTGAGAGCTCAAAGCCGCCATTCCTCCTCCCTTCCCCACCCTCCCATCGGAGGAGAGGCAGGGCTTCTGAGAAGCGACTGGCCGATCCCTCATCCCTTTCATCGTCTTCCTTCTCCTAGTGCAAATAGCGCTGGAGGGGGATCTCAGTCGCGCTGCTGGGAGGAGGGGGAAGAGGAAGGCTATCCTACCCCCAGCTCTTCCAACTGAGTCTGGGCATAATTATTAAAAGGGGGCCTGAGCTAAAAAAAACTGTATCACACCCGGGCCCCCCTTAAAAGCGAGAATCGTCCGACTGTACCCCCTGTGCCCCCCTGATGGCAGCCCTGGCTGGTGGGAAAGCATTTTGGGGAGATTTGTCAACGGTGGTAGCACAGATTTAACTGCAGCAACAAATCTCTCTGTCTGTCATAAGCCTAAATGAACTTATGGGACACTATGCCAGTATTCCACTATATTTAGGGACTGTTTTTTCTCAAAAGTCTGCCCTGTGCTTATAATATTACAGAAGATACCACAGAGGATACACCGAAAAGTTAGTCTGGGTTCCAAAAATGGGTATAAAAATGAATGAAAATTTGCAAACAAATGCATATTCACATTTGCTCTCATTATTTCCCTGTAACACATTAGAAATTAAAACTTTAAATTTATTTCAATATAATTTACAGAATAAATGAAAGTAGTAGATTTTATCATATCACAGCAAGAATAAACCTTTACTAGTGGAGATAATGTATGGCTATGACCCCATTGAACACCAAAAACATTAAGCAAAGGCTTGACAGATTCTTTGCTCTCTCTAACCTTGTGATCACCCTCTAAAATATTATTCAGAAAACGGTGAACAACAGAGATCTTAGTGTGAATTCATGTTTGTAAAACACATTTATCTTGCACACAAGTTATTGAAAAACTAAATATTTTAAAATAGTTACCATACCAGTAAAGTGTAACTTGGCACAGTACCTTGTTTGCAGAAATTTATGTCAAAAGACCATTAATAAACTTTCTTTGCATTGAAATAACATACATTATGATCCAAGATTTGCCATAAAAAGAGAATTTGCTTAAAATATTTAGCTTGAAAAAGCTTGGGTATTGAAGGATACATTTATTTGGTGACAGATTTTGTCTGTTTAACTTCAAACAGTCAAAATACCTACACCTCTGCATTTCTTGAGATTTCACATAATAGCAAAGAACATTTGTTGTTATTCCTATAAATAGCATTTGTTGTTACATAGATCTTTATTTTGTTAATCTCTAATAAATTCTGCTTCCCTTTTGAATAAAAAATAAACATACTACACCCTCAGTAATATAACAAAAACAGATAACCCAGACAACCAGAATATATTACGTAGTATAGTACAAGGGGCACATATTTAACAAATCAGTAACATTTCTGGACCTTTTTAAGTTAAGGTATTTAATATTATATATACTGGTGACAATTTACTAAGCAACAAACACATGCAATAAAAAAATTCTGAAACGTGCCACTTTCACATGTAAGACTTTGCACCTTATATAAAAATATTTCCAGGGATTTCCAATGAACTAATAGAATTCTTGGCAAACTTGGTTTTAACCACCTCAGAGCTTATAAATAAAGAAATCCTGACAAAAATACTTATTGAACATACTTTAGTAAGTAGATCTAAATTCTAAATAACATTGATAAAAATATTGTCAATGAACTTAACCATTCATACATAGGAAGAAACTAGATTAGATCAAACTAGATCCTGCTATCATATGACTGTGATAAAATGAAATTTTAAAACATTTAGATAATATTCACATCACCAACTAACTCAGTTTGGCAGAACATAGATCCAGCTATGGGCCAGATTTAATTCCATGTAAAAGAAGTCTATGTGGAAAGTTAAAATTGAATTAGAAGTTTTTCTCATCTACTTAAATCTGGCTAAACTTGAGCAGAACATTGTTTAGTAATTTCTACTTGTCGTCATCAGTTTAAAGTTTCAGTATAAGATTACAGGCCATGGTTCTCCTTCCACCTGTGTCTCATAACATTCAGCACTTATAATATTTTTGTTTATTGCACTTTTTGTTCCTTCTATTTGTACTGGATATTGCAAAATGTACAGCCTAGCACAAACATGTAGGGCCCGATTCACTAAAGGCCAAAATAAGGAGTGCTATTTATAGCATGCGTTAAAAATCTTATCACTTCTTTTTTTTCGCTCGATTCACTAAAAGGACACTTGTGATAATTAAGAAGCGATGTTCTTGGCGTTATTTATCTTACGATGACATATTTTAATGAAAAAAACTATGCGATAAGCGTTATAGGGGCCGATTCACTAAAGGTCAATAACGCTTATCGCATGGTTTTTTTCAATTAAGTACCGATTCATCAAAGTCATTTCGCATGTGTTAATCCGCATATCGCATGCACAAAAAAAACGCATTGCGTTAATTAGCGAATAGAAATAGTACTAACGCATGATTCACAAACACATATGAAGCGTTAAACGTGCAAAATATCATGTTAATCTGTGTGAATATTAACCCTACTTGGGGCAGGCTGTACTTAAAGAAAATTGTGGTTCGTGAGCTATTGGCAACACAACATGGAGTTTGCAGTCGTATTTTTTCAAGTATGTGTTGGCCCTAGAGTGATGCATCCTCCAGTTTTCAGGGAAATGGTGGTTTTCAGAAAGTAATGGTTACGTGCGTAAAATATTGCGCGCTGCGTAATATCTTGTGCGCTGCGTAATATATTGGTTGAAAATATGTCATCGTAAGATAAATAACACCAAGAACATCGCTTCTTAATTATGACAAGTGTCCTTTTAGTGAATCGAGTGAAAAATAAGAAGTGATAAGATTTTTAACACATGCAATAAATAGCATTCCTTATTTCGGACTTTAGTGAATCGGGCCCGTAGTGTTATATAAATACTGTATCTATATACCTTGATTTTTTGAGGCCCACAGAACATTACTAGATAAGTCAGTCAGAGATGGACATTTGCAACTTTATTAAGTATTACCCATTCTTATCAAGGACAAAGATAACATTTAAATTAAATATGCTATAGTACAATATACTGACAAAAGTTATCCGTACAAAAAACGTTATTTATCTGAACTTGCAATATCAACAGTACATGACATATCATCCATAGATAATTCAACAATGACCTATTACAGTGCTGTCCAATTGGCGGCCCGCGGGCCGCATGCGGCCCTCGACCCCCCTCTGTGTGGCCCCCCACCTCTCTGGCAGCTTTGATGACTTCATTTTGTGTTAGCTTTAAATTGTATCAGTACTGAGATTAATGGCCCCCTGCATGGTTCTCACCTCAGATTCAGGCTGTAATCCCCCTGTATTGTTTAAAAATTTAATCCCCTGTGTTGTTCACACCTTTTAATCTCTGCATTGTTCCCCCCCTGCAGTGTTCACACCTCAGGCTCGGGCCGTAATCACTCACATTGTTTACATCTTCACACCTCATTGTATGTACTGCCTGGCCTATGCTGCCTGTGTATAGGCAGCATAGGGTAGGCAGAGTATGGCACATAGGTAGCATAGGGCAGGGAGGGTATGGCACAAACAGGCAGAGTATGGCACACACAGGCAGCATAGGACAGGCAGAGTGCTGCCTGTGTGTGCCATACTCTGCCTATCCTATGCTGCCTTTGTGTGCCATACTCTGCTTACCCTATGCTGCCTGTGGGAGGTGAACCTGGCAGGGGTTTGTTCTGGGAGTTTGTTAGCAGTTGGAAATAGCCATTAAATGGTCCCTAAGGTGTGTAATTTTATGCTGGGGGTTGCTGTGCTATCCACAGGGGAGGATGAGGCATATGGATTTAAGAGTGTGTCTTAATATGACATAATATATTTCTTTAACATATGAATGATGGTTGATATCCCTGCAGTGACCATTGTGATAAAATGGGTGTGGTTTGAAGTGGGTGTGGTTTAAAATGGGGGAGTGGCCAAAACTAGCTTCCATTAGCGGCCCTCCACCATATATGCAAGAGAAATTCCGGCCCTCGGCACCGCAGAAGTTGGACAGCACTGACCTATTACATAAAGTGCTTACTATTTTATAACCTGACGAGAGTAGAATGCCTGTTACTCTGCATCCTATCATACAGTAATTTGCTAAGGATACCACAATGGCAAAGCCTCAGTTCATGTGTCTCTTGTATAAGATATCATTGTGACTCCCCGCAAAACAGCAATCTCAAAGTTTTTAGAAAGTTCTCCCACACTTATCACAGTCATCACCCAAGTCCCTGTAACATGAAACATTCCCAATGGAATTACAAATCAAGTTACATGTGTATCCAAAGTTTATGGTTTTACCAAGTCTTTCGGTATAAATACTTCTGTGCAGAAGAATAGCGTAGTAAAGCTCCATTAAGGGATAAAAGAAAAAATGTTCTTTACAGACATGCATGGGCAAGGCAATCACAGTCTAGTTCATATTGAAAAATAACAATAACAGCAAGAAATGAGTAGTAGGACTGTTTGCCTCCAATACATTATCCACTGCCCTCTCTTCCCCCCAGAACATCAAACTCTGCATTTCTTATATTGTCTCCTAATTAATTCAAGTCTGTGCTCTTTCAATCACTAATATCCATCATACTCTTCATCTTTCTGGTGACCCTTGCACTGCCTGAAAGGCCTCTCCCTCTGATAACGTGATCAAAATGAAAGTGCCACTAGCATACTGGAATTCAGATCACTATTCCACTAATTAGTATGGGCAATTAAATCTAATTAAAAGCACACAAGTGAAGTTGCACGTTTAACCAACACAGTGCAATACAGAAAGCTATCACTTTATAAAAGGGTTCTGTAAAAATTAATTTTCAATGATCAGGTATGAAATAATCTATTTTTACCTTACCATATTTGCAAGCATGCTTCACAGTTTTAACATTCTATTAATGAACAGGAACTTAAACAAAGTAAGCTCTCCCTAATCAGCGGTATTTTAGTGTTATGTTTGGATACATGTCTCCCGAACAATGGAATCTTTTCAAAAATGCCAAATGACTGCAAGTTTGCTGTACAAAATTAGCAAGAATGGACAATATTGTTATGCTATGAACAGCCAAGTAAAACAATATCATTGCTTAAGTTTTTTTTAGTAGAGATTACTAGAACATAGCCTAAAATATCATATACAGCATATCATATACGGCTGCTTTTAAGGGGATTTTTACACTACAGTTGTCCAGCATCAGTAATACCTTTGTTCTAGAGAAAGAGAAAAAAATATTTATTCACCTAATTTTTCCATTAGAGAAATATAAAGGAATTAAAAATAATAAAACACCAAATGAAAAATTA
Source organism: Xenopus tropicalis (assembly GCF_000004195.4). Lineage (NCBI taxonomy): Eukaryota > Metazoa > Chordata > Amphibia > Anura > Pipidae > Xenopus > Xenopus tropicalis. The sequence goes on from NC_030677.2 coordinate 169,358,628, forward strand.
AAGAGTTAATAGTATAATATAAACAGGTATATATTCAATACAGTTTGCCTTTGGATTGGGTTGTATATGCATTATCTTGGGTGACTGAGATAAGATTCTTCATAGGCAGCTTGAATTCAAGCGGCACTGTTTCCTTCAGTTTGTATGACAGCTTTAAGTGGTACATAAGCACAAGTTAGCAGCTCTTGAGCCTCTTGGACAAGATGCTTAACCTTGGGTCAACAACACGCTGAAAACAAACAGAAATGAATCCATTTGAGGTCTTTGAGTCTTTAACTTAACTGGCAGTTCACAGTTTCATGTGCCACCAACTGATATCTTTATTTTCATTGTTACTTTCTATCTATGTCTTTGCAAATAAACAGCGAAGGACAAATGTATGGTATTTGTATTAAGGTGGTTCTATTAACTCTAAACTGACTAAACTGCATGATATAATGAAAAGACTTTCGTTAAACTCTAAACTGATCACAATGCAAATAACAGGGAAATAATCTCCTGCTAAGTTAGCAGTCACTGAGGTGACATCACTGTAAATTACATGAATCTGTCCCTACAGGAAAAGTGGCACAAATGAACTTGGAAAATCCACAAGCTTCCTTCTCAGCCTGCTTCTCAACTTCATGATAGGCTGCAAGACAATTAGTTTGCAAGCAACCTATCACATCAAGCCTTAAGGTGGCCATACACTTTGTGATCCACTCATTTGGCAAGGTCACCAAATGAGCGAATCTTCTCCCAATATGCCCACCTAAGGTGGGTGATATTGGGCTAACTTGATTGTTTGGCTTAGGGCCAAATGATCACATTAAAATAATAGGCATAGGGGCCGTCGGAACAAGAACCCCATCAGTGAGTTGATGTGGTCCCTGATCCGACAGGATAAACAAACCTGCCCAATCGAGGCTAATCTTAGGCCAGATGTCGATCGGGTAGGCCCGTCGGGGGTGCCCAAACAGGGGCAGATACGCTGCCGAATCAGTCTGAAATCTGCCCATGTATGGCCACCTTAAATGTAACAACAGTACTAATATTTCTGAGGCTTGGGCCCCTACCATTCCATACCTTTCTACATAACCAGAGTCATCTACATTAGACAGAGTCACATCTGGTGTTTAATTTACCTATAGGATTCTAAATTTAAAGGACAAGGAAAGGCTCAGATACATGTTGCAAATTTTCTATGACATAACCCAGTTTGGCCAGTCCAACTCTGTGGAAGAAATAGATTAATTTTTTTCATCTGCATACTAACATTTTTCATAGTTTAAAAAAAAATCAGTTATTTAGGTAATTGGATTCAATATTTTTTTTATCAAATTGAGTAATAATTAACATATCTTAATTTTATAGCGAGCTACATGAAGACACTTTGGAAGGTAGGAGTTGAAGCAAAATAATCTCTGAGATTTTTCACTGGTTTTCAATAGATGGCAGCATTTGTCTTTTTTCAGGCAATAAAAACAATGAGCAGGTTGGTTGGAGATCCAGTATGTCTTTTTAAAAACTAAGAAGATAACAAGGAGTTAACCTAGTGGACTGTACTTATCAAACTTTCTGTTTCTACTAAAATGATAAGCACATGATTTTTTTTTTTTAATGAAATTCTAAAGTGACTTATTTCGTAGAATAGCAGCAGGGCTCATGTCTTTGAAGCACAAAGCTGATAGCAATATAAGCACATGAGTCATTCACCTTCATAGCAATTGCTCAGAATTTAAATCAAATTAAAAGTACATACTAAGCACTTTTGGCTTAAATCAGACTTCAGAGGAAAATGAAGCCCTTATGTTCTCTGCTGTCATTACATTTGTTAAGAATTTCATCAAAATGTGGAAGGAGTTAGTTGTAGATTTAGAATTTAGATAGATTAATACTCCCTTGAATCATGTCAGCCCTGACAGAAATATTTATGGAGGCTGATTTATTAACTGCTTTTGAGTGAGAAAACACTTCATGCAGGACCATTTCATGTCCTTAAAAACCTTGGCGCATTGTTAAATTATTGTGTTGTTTTAGGGTTGCAAATGAAGATGGCTTAATATTTTATCAGGAATTCAAACGTAGATGTAAATGACTTGTATAACGTGACTTTGCAGCAGAGATTATGTAGATTATTGCAGCCTTGACTTGCACAAAATTTCAACTATTTAAAAAAAAAAATATAGATAATGTTAAGACTTCACTTTTCATGAAAAAAACTGAAAGATACATGTATCATCAACCCATGTTAGACAAAGTTTTATTCAGGAGGGGAATTAAGTTTTGTAAAGGAACAATGACGTTGGCAAGAGCTTTCATTGACTCAAAGGTTTTGTACCCCAGTCAGTGGCACTTCTGGGGCTGCTGCCACCTGAGGCCAGCCCCTACCCCAGTAAATGTGCACATTACTGTTTTGCTGTTAAGATATTCAATTTTCTGTACAAAATACAAAAAACATTATAATGCTGAGCTATTATGGCCTAATTTTTATCAGTTAATATAAAAGCAAATATATAACGTGAAAAAGAGAGGTATGCCTTGATGGCAGGGTGATGTATAGTGTAAAAAATGTTGTAACAGCACATGGCTCTCGGTAATAGTCCTAGGCCGTTTCTGTGCCACAATGAAATAATCAATTCATTAAATGACTGCAATAATCAAGGAAATGATTACGTTTATATATCCGTGCGTGTATCATCTTAATAGATTTGCTCATTTTAATGCTGATGTCATGTCAGCTAACTGGATTGATGTTTCAGCACTCAGCACAGAGGAGCAATAAAGGTATTTTGGTAACAAATATAGTCACATAATCATTTGTTTTTACTCCAAACTTTAGTGCAATCAGCTCACAATGTCAAGATATTACTATTCCCTACATATGGTATGCAGCAATAAAAACATTAACTTAAAAGGAAAATGCAAGATCACCCTGCATAAAAGTTAATGTGTGTTTGACAGATGAAGCAGCCATTGCATATTTAAGATATAATCCCACTCCCCCTTTTTAAATATCATAGAATGCAGAATCTCCAGCACCCATATGCTGAGTTTGTTTAGATGGCAATCTGCAGCATAGATCAAAGTTTTAATTGTTGGTCCTAAATGAGTTAAATAATTGCAAAATATATGTACTAAAAGGGAATGCTATATAGTATGAGATCAGTGTCGGACTGGCCCACCAGGACACCAGGAAAACTACCGGTGGGCCCAGGAGTGATTGGGCCCTCTTGCTCACCCAACCATCTGCTTTGTATGCCTATAACATGGCCATTACTCAATTCTATATGAGAAGAAACAGAAGAAATGGAGGAAAGGTAATAAGTAATATTACGTAAAAAGAAGTAATTAGGAGATTAAAGAAAGTGAGTAAACAGAGAAGGGGAGAGTGGGCCAAAGGTCTAAGGTTTTCTGGTGGGCCCTTGGCACCCCAGTCCGACACTGTATGAGATATTTTAGCTGGACTGGCTTGAATGCCTTTAAGTTTAAGTTTCTGACTTAAATGAAGAGGACATTACGACAAATGGCAGAGTAAAGTTCATAAAATCAGTTAATATAGGCATGTATCTTTGCAGAAGGATATTTGGAATTTTTTGGTAAACAATAATGAATAAAGAGATTTTTTGATAAACAATAATGAATAATATTAATTGACACCACTGCACAGGGCTATTTGAAAACAAGTGTATATTGAATGGATACCAAAAGTTTAATGGCATATATATTATAAAAGTAAATTGGTATGGGAATATATAAGAAAGCGCAATAAGCTATTTTTCATACCCTGCTATTTGCCTCATTTAACACCATAACTATTCAGTATGCCAGTTTGAAGATATTCTTTGGAACATCTGTTATAATGATGAAGATATATCAAGAAGGGCAATAAGCTAACCCAAGGGCTAAAATGGTAATAAATATCTTTATCAGGAATTGTAAATGTAATGTTGTAAGTTAGGTAAGTGGTTACTCTTCTTCAGGCAAATCCCCAAGCACTTTTTAAAGATTCCCAATCAACAAAAGGAAGTAAGAGACAAGCTCTGGATATTTGTGTTGTATATGTTATCACGTCTCTCCTGACAGAGAGGAAAGCTCAGCAAAAAGTAATTGCCATGTTTATGCTCAGGTTGCAACTCAGCACACAGTGATAACACACAAAATGCTACAGATAAAGGCATGTAACATTTCCAAAAGTTCCTTTGAAATACAAGCACAGATTTGATTTGTTTGGGCAGTCTGGCCAGTTTGATCCCACAGATTTGACCACCAGTGCATGTGGGGGGGGGGGGGGGAGTTATTCCACTGGACTAGGTCTGTCTGAAATTAAATTTGACATGATAACTTTTTTCAGGGTGTGGATGTGGAATTAGAAGATCCAGAAATTAAAGGGGCTGCGGGTGTCCATTTGGATCTGCACACACACTTTATTGAAACAGATCTGAATAATAACATAGCTATGTAATGTATGTATAGGGCTTTTCATTTGCACTAATTTTATTAGTTTGACTTAGTACAAAAAATGTATTTCCACAGAAAATCAGGTGCAACATAATTTGTTGTGTGCATTGGCCCCAAAACATACACAAATGCGTGGCTCAATCAATGGTGGTGGATCAATGGTGGTGACACTAGTAATAGTTACAAATCTTGTATTTATAAACATTTTCAGCAAATAAACATCAATTTTTGATAACGGGTATATAAGCCATAATCTTTAATTTGTTACAGAGAATTGCCCAAATAAAATGCAGTCAGTGCGATATACAAGGATAGATTTGATTAAACTGATCTGAGTAAACTGTATCATTAAACTGTGTTTAGCAATGATAAACCCAAGCAACTGTAAATGTGCTGCAATAATTATTTAGTGCGCTTGCTTCTGCAATTAGACATTACAAAGCCTGTGATTTTAAGCAATTGATTTGAGGGAGTTGTACACTGTCAGTGCTTTGCTTACTGCTCAATCTCCGAAACCTGACATTTATGGTGCACTGATTGGCCTCTGTCAGTAGCAGCAGTTGTAAATTCCCTTTGAAAAGCTTTGTGTTAACAGCCTTCAGGCAGGCAGCGTGAAGACAGCCACAGACTGCCTGACAATTGTTTGACCTGCTGCCCCTATTAAAGTAAGTAAATCAGGATTTCAGCCATTATGCTGGAGACTGAGGCCTAGCCAGACTTGACTGAGAGTCAGCCTCTGTCACATACGCTTAATAAAGGCAGCAAAAGGGGAAAGAAAAGCCTGTTGGTTTTTTTGCAGTACAATTCATACACAAGTCTGCTTATTTTAAGTAAAAAAATTAGCAAAGTCCCACTGCATACTGTCAATAGGTACAGGAATCAAGGCATTATATATTTTGATGATTACATTGTAGTGGTGCAAATTTAGCATAGCACAGTAGCCCATAACTACGTTTCTTAATTGGGTTATGAAATAAAAGATGCAAAGTTTGCTTAAAGTCTATTTACCTACAGCAACCAATTAGAGGGTAGTATTTACTTGTCAGCTGTTTAAAAGCAAACCTCTTTTTGGCTGCCATGGGTTACGAAACCTGTGCAAATGTTGTGCTATTTATTTATATGGGGGGGGTTACATTTATTCTTGAAACAGACTAGAATTCATTTCTGATTGACTGCTATGAGTTTCAAGAGACAGGCACGTAAGGAGGTGAAATATAATCTTAAAGGAACAGTAACACCAAAAAATGAAAGAGCTTTAAAGTAATAAAAATATAATGCACTGTTGCCCTGCACTGGTAAAACTGGGGTGTTTGCTACAGTAACACTACTATAATTCATATAATAAGCTGTTGTGTAGCCACGGGGGCAGCCATTTAAGCTGGAAAAAAGGAGAAAAGGCACAGGTTACATAGCAGATAACAGATAAGTTCTGTAGAATACAATAGTGTTTTATCTGTTATCTGCTATGTGCCTGTGCCTTTTCTCCTTTGAATGGCTGCCTCCATGGCTACATAGCAGTTTATTTATATACATTATAGTAGACTTTCTGAAATAAACACACAACTTTTACCAGTGCAGGGCAGCAGCACATTATATTTTAGTTACTTTTATACCCTTTCATTTTTTGGTGTTACTGTTCCTTTAAACTGTGTATATAGTTAGGCTATATTTCGTCTGTCCAGTAGGTGGCACTCGCCCTTAAGGTTGGTTTGTAGGTTAGCCAGGAAAGACCACCTGTGTTCCAATGAGGAGTGAGTAATTGCAAAAGAGCCCCCAGGTGATGGTGTGCTAGTTAGGGAACCGGAATTTGTAGACAGGTTAGTGAGAACCTGGTGAGTGAGACTGCTCTAGAGAAGTTCATACATTATATTTGGACACGCTAGAGAAAAGGGGGTGGGCTAGATTAGGTGAGTAGACCCCCTGAACAATTGACAGCACTCTTGCTACTGTATTTCCACAGGACAGGTGTATTGGAGGTTTGTAGAGTGTATTGTATTGGTGTATTTCAGAGCCAAATGATCGCATTGCAATGAAAGGGATAGGAAAAGTCGGAGCGAGAAACACATCAACGAGCTCTTGCAGTCCCAGATCCAATGAAAAATCAAGCCTGTCCGATCCACATCTGCCTGATTTTTGGCCAGATATTGGTTGGGGGGCCTGTTGGAGGGCCCCATACATGCGCAGATAAGCTGCCAAACTGGTCCTAAGGACCCAAATCAGCAGCTGAAATCTGCCCATGCATGGCCACCTTAAGTGAGAGAATGAGTTGTACATGAAGAATTGGAGTATTTAATGTGTATTTAATGTATTTAATGTGCAACTGATAAATTGTGGTCATTGATTTGTGCTCTGGTCTGCCTCTGTGACATCGCATTTACATGTAACAAAGTCTCACCCCGTCCCCTTTCCTGTGCTAGGAGCATACCAGTTATGCTTACCAATTTTACATTCATTTCCACTTTGTGTTGCTAAATATGTCCATTGACATGAAAACCACCACACAAGGAAAAATGTATAAAGATTTTTTTTTAATTTTATTTGGTTGATTCTCATTTTCTAGGAGATTTTAAGATATTCTTCAAAAAATGTCACCCAAATTGTTTCCATTCACAGTTTACATGTATTTTGCCTATGCAGAATGTGTACAATGAAGTATGTATGTATATCTTTATTTATAAAGCACTACTTATGTACGCAGCACTGTACAGTAGCCTCTTAGAACAGATGAAGGCTACACTAAAACAAATCACAGATTCTGCATTTCAGATAACACAGTTACTTAAAGAAGTAACTGTGTTATGGTATTAAAGGTAACACTGAGGGTGCGAAAACACAGGCACTAATTTACTAATATAGTTGCTAAATTGCATTTGGATGGCAACCCATAGCAAGCAATCAGATCAGAGAGAGAGAGAGAGAGATGATAGATAGATAGATAGATAGATAGATGATAGATAGATAGATAGATAGATGATAGATAGATAGATAGATAGATAGATAGATGATAGATAGATAGATAGATAGATAGATAGATAGATACTACTTATATAATACTTATAAGTGCACCAGCCCAGAAGCAGGGGGTAAAAACCTGTAGTGCAGAAAATATGGCATTTTATGCAGACTAAAGTCAAGGGTTGGGAAATAATTGCATTTTTCACATTTTATCACCAGTGATAAAAATCTGAGTTGTCAGAAAAAAAATTCCATATTTATCATACTTTCCTAGCATGTTTTTCACTGCAGGATTTTCCCACAGAATCACTTTGGTTATAAATTTTAAACAGAGTAACAATTTTTTCACCATATTTCACCACAGTCGGCTGATGTTTTTTGATCGCTCAAAGCTAGAAAATGCTTTATTAAATAAAAAAAAATAGATGTGGGGAACTGCTTTGATAAATGAACTTTGATACACAAGCCAGATTGTTAAAATATTTTCTGTTCTGGAGAAAAGGTGTGAACATTTTTAGAAGGTTGAGAAAAGTTTTCATTAATATAAAAAAAATTGACTATTGGGAAAAACGCTAAATGTTACCAGATAAAATATTCTACCTTTGATAAATCTGCCCCAAAGCTTTTAAATCTGCATTTCAAACAAAAATAGATTTAAGAATAAATGTAAATGACATTTTTAAAAAATGGAGCTGAAAGTATACAAATTTTCAGTCGGTGTATGTTGTTTTTCCTTTTTAAACTTCCGTATTTTTCCCCACAGAAATGTAAGCTTCTAGTGCATGCATTCCAGAAGTCTAGTCCTATAAAACTGTGATGTTAAGCAGAAGGGGGAAACCATGTGCAACCAGATTAATTTATCTCCTGGGGATAAAGACACATTAATAACTGAGATAATGTTTTCCTACATGTTGGAATTAAATGTGCCTTTTCAATTCTTTATTAGCAAACATACGAGGGGAAAATTATCTCACACTCATCCATAATACCTAATTGCTGAGAAAGTTTCTGTGCTGCATTGAACAAACATCAGATTGTTCCCATAGCTTTAAAATGAAAATGACCAGGAATTTTCATAAGGCATAAAAGTATTGTTGGCATACATGTCATGTAAAAAGAGTGAATGTTTGCTTAATATGTCTCACACTGTTTTCCCTTGAAACAAATCAAGGTTGCATTGTGCCCCTATGAAGCACATGAAACATTAAATCTGTTAGAAATGGAACATTAACAAATATGACTAATATTTTTGGCCAGCGTCTTTACCGATATCCCAGGGTTCTCTGCTCACACTACAGTTTTTCAATTTTTTCAACATCTTGTTTAGCAAATTCACAGCAGATACTTGATAACTAACAGTCCAAAATTGCTCCAATGTCGTAACACATAGCAAGCAACCAATGGGAAATTAGCTTTGATTGGTCTAATGCAGTCAGCACAATGATTGAAATGTTGATTTTGGGTTGTTGCACATAAGGGCTCATTTAGCAGTGGCACAGGTACCATAGCACTTATGGGTCCAAAATTGCCCACCACCTCCTACCATTATGCGCATTAAGGGCCACTAAAAATGCAGTTAATCTACAATACATTACTTACGTAACATCCACTGGTGCTCATCAATTCTTAGCTGCTCTAGGCAAATACACACCACAGGTAAATGGAGAGGACCCACAGAATTCTTTGTAGGCTATTGACCCACAGCATTTATTGACATGCCTTCTTTTTCTGCTTTTAAATAAATGATGTAGGAAAATAGCCCACAAAGAATTTTGTGTTTCCTTCCCTTTTATCTTTTGCACAAAATTCCTAAATGTTCATGGTGCAGGTTAAGAAAATGGTTCTCTAGTCAGTGATATACATAAAACAGAAATTCAGGTTATCAAATGCTGTGTATATTTTTAAAGGAAAAGTAACACTAACATTTTTTAAATAAAAAAAATCTATTCTACACATATACATTCGTACCAACTACAAAAGTTCCAAATAGCTATTTACTGCATTACACAGAATGTCCCACTCTTATACAGATACAGTTTAAACCTACAACATTGTATAACACTGGTACAAAAATTTTTGAATCTCAATAGTAATAGTAGTAGAGGTAAGGGATCCGTTATCTGGAAACCCGTTATCCAGAAAGTTCTGGATTACGGGAAGACCATCTCCCGCTGACTCCATTATAAGCAAATAATGCTAATTTTTAAAAATGATTTCTATTTTCCCTTTAACAATAAAACAGTTACTTGTACTTGATTCCAACTAAGATAAAATTAATTCTTATTGGAAGGAAAACAAGCCTATTGGGTTTATTTCATGTTTAAATAATATTTTAGTAGTCTTAAGGTATGAAGATCCAAATTACGGAAAGATCCCTTATCTGGACAACCCCAGGTCCCCAGGCATTCTGGATAATGGGTCCCATACCTGTAGTACCATTCCAATAGCATTCCATAAAATAAATCATTCTGGTTAATCATAAGATGTTTTTCTGTCTTTTCCCCAAACCAGCGTAGGATAACCTAAACTAGTGTTGCACATATAACAGAAAAGGTTACTAGGTGAAAAATTGTTGGTAGTAAGTCTGAGCTGGTAGGTTTGGAATAAAAACACTTTTTGTAACGAACGCATCCTTAGAAAATGGTGATACTGCAATCAGTTATTGACAAGAGAAGTGTAAAGCAATTCACTGAGTACTAATATATTTGACTAAGGGATAGATTTCCACTGATTGGTCTCCAAAGCTCATCCACTGTTCAAGGGAATACAAAAAGTCGTCTCCTGATCTTATCAAGCCATTTGGGGATTTGAACTTGGATGTCACTGCCGCTCAATGCACAAAACCACATACCACAATTGATTAAAACAGTTAAAACTAGCCTTTCTATATTTTAAGTTTAAGGAGATCATTCTGAGTGTGTGGCTAGGACTCTGAATAAATCATATAAAAAAAACAACAACACAGTTTAACATTTTCTGATAATCGGCAGTTAATTCAGGTACCTTTGCAGGAAAAAATGATGGCACTAATAAAGTAAATGTTGGATATACTCGTCTTGAAATCCATATTTCTACAGCTTCAGCATACCGTGTTTCATTGGTCAGACTGGGAATGGGAAGAATGTATTTAGCCAAAAGTGAAGAGTGCCAACCTAAATATTTCCCATCCACACTATGACCAATATGAACAAACTAGTAAAGTAATGACTATGAACTAAAGCACTGATCTATTTTGCATTACCTCATAGTTTGATGCTTATTTTGCTTGCTTGCATTTATGAGCATTTAATTTCTTGCCACAATTACTATTCTCAGTTTTAGATCCAGCGCAGTTAGTGTGGCAGTTCTAAACCATACTGTGCTCATTAAAGGGCATGTACATCCAAACATCTTTTTGAAAGCAGTATTTATTTGTTCCTCGCATGCACGGGTGGTACTCTTGAAACAAAGTAGCAAAAGTTAGATGATTAACAAACGTGTCAAGCAGCATGCAAGGCATTGTGAGAATTGGGTTTTGGTTGGTTTTGAATAAAATAAAAAACTTGCTAGGTTTTTGTTGGCTAGCCTGTTCTTTTTTTCCCAAAACCAGCATGTGGGAAAAAAAACCCTGTTTGTTTAGAGGAACTCACTTGCAGTTTCAATAACTGATTTATTGAGCAATAATAAATATGCCCTAAAGTCTTGGAGGAAAGCTGGATTCTGCTACATTGTTTGAAAAGTACAAACCAGCACCGCAGAAAGCAACAAAACAAAACCTTCTTTCAATTGCAAATACCTTTAAAACTGCTAAAATTGTACAATTAATGTACATTTAAATGCTGCTTAGAACTACATATTTTTTTCACTGGAGTTTGGAAGTTTTTCTTTAAAATAAAAAAAAGAAATAAACGTTTTCTGGTTCAGCTATATTTAATACTCTAGTCCATGCATACAGGTCTTTCTAAACTTTGCTAATATGCACTATCCTTTTAAATGAGCCGTTAGAAAAGCCCACTTGTGTTCTGTTACAGCACATATAGTACATACATTTTTAACACCCCTTCCTGTGGATCTCCCTATAACTCAACAGGCTTGATACATTATCTCAGGGATCCCCAACCTTTCTTACTCGTGAGCCACAGTCAAATATGAAAAGACTTGGAGAGCAACACAAGCATCATAAAAGTTCATGGATCCAAAATAAGGGCTAAGATTGGCTATTAGGCAGCCTCTATGCACACTATCAGCATACAGGAGGCTTTATTTGGTAGTAAATCTTGTTTCTATTCAACCAAAACTTGCCACCAAGTCAGGAATTCAAAAATAACTACCTGGTTTGGGGGCACTGAGAGCAACATCCAAGGGGTTGGTGAGCAACATGTTGCCCCATAGCCACTGGTTGGATTATCTTGCATTATCTTGTCAATGACTACCTTAGATTTGTTACCATACCACCTTTGCTCTGAAAGTGAACATCTCACTTCTCTCTACATGCCACACACCTATTGCATCTTCTAATAATCAGACTTTTTTTTGCAGCTGCATCAGTTAAAAAATAATGGTACTCATAGATATATCTTATGTGTATATGGAAGCATTGCTATCTGACACGACACACCTGTCAGAGGGGAACACTGAATGCCACATCTGCATCCGACAATATAAAATCTGATGGAGACTGAAATACTTTTTTCTCTTATTGAAATACATTGATTGTCGGACACAGAAGCAGGAACAAAACTCAACATCTGACTTTATCTGAGTGAACTTGCATTACAGTTGTGGGGATTAGATTCTATTGGATCCTACAAAATCTTATATTTCATATTGCATTCTGTTGCATGATAAGATTTTGTGGGCCCAATGAAATATGACCCACAAATTCTAATTAAAGTCTTCTATGTAGTTTAGTCTTAATACATACGCTAATAAGCTGTCACTAAGGACCAATTATACTATGAGCTACACTACATTTGAAATTTTAAAAAGTTTTTGTGGGTCATTATTATTTAACCCATGCAACTACATTATAGGATGTGATCTGTTGATCAGACACCATCCTACAAAATCTCCCGTGTAGGTTACCTCTAAGGGGGAATGTAATAAAAGCAGCAAATGGTAAAAAGTATTGCACAAATAAGGTAAGAGTAACAAATAGCGCACTTTTTAGAAGTTTTATTACATACACTGCGCACTGGTGCAAACTATAAAATTAGCAATCTTTCTTCTGCTGGCAAAAGTGGTTGCTAAACAGTTTCCAGGTTCACATATTGCATTTACATGGCAGTAGCAATCTGGTGGTAAAAAGGGGGAGTTTGATTTTTCTTTTTAGCAGTCACCATTAAGCAGATATATTCAGATCAATCTATCAAATTCATTGGAAATTATCAATATGTCCTATATCTGTTCAACAGACATGTCATAGTAAATCTGAAAATTTGTTTCAGTGCTTTTAACATGCAGCTTAACACTAATCAAATGAAAGTTGAGCTGAATGCAATTTACTGCATGTTTGTTTCAAAGTGGATTGTAAATTAGAAGCTATATGGGAAGGTTCATAAAAGAAATAACTTACTTCCCAGAGATGCTGTGTGTTTCGTACACCCCCGTTCTGCACTTTTTCTGGAGACACAAGGACTCCCTGGAAGGGTCCAATCCAAGTTCCTTGTTGAATTCTCTGAGCTGCACAAATGCCGTAAGCCAGACCTGGAACAGTACTGGTACAAAGGCACACTTCACGTGGCAGGTCCCGCAACCACTCAGGAATTTCAGGTGGAGGAGCTACTGCTGCAGTGCTGCTGGTGCCCACTAGGCGACGCAGAGAATGTAGTGGACCGTGCATTGGACATTCTCCATTACGATTATCTGCACACATGTCACAGCCTATAACCCAAGAACACAAAATAAGCATGTTACGTATGTATGTTAAGTATGTTAATACAAATTCAGAAGCCCAAATTTCCTAGCTTAACTCATATTAGTCATAGACAACCGCACTTTCTTGACATCTAAAGTAAGTCACGTCTGGAAATTCAGGAGACTGAAACAAACAATCTGTGTATTTAAAGGAAAGAGTCAATTCTACATGCACAAGTGTTGGAGCTCAAAATTGGGGGCACTCAGGACATACAGTCTGCTTCCCTCTGCGTGTATTTTTTACATGGGTGGAGAGAAGCAAATCTACTTCTACCCACTCCTGGAGATAGCTCCACTGACAGACACAGCATCAAGCATGCCAGAGTGCAGCTACAAAGAGCGGAGAACATTCAAAAAAACACAAAAGCATACATTTAGGGGCGATTTCCACTCCGTTGCATACAAAAGACAGGCAGAGAGAAATGTACCATATACCTTATGTGCTCTATCCTTAGTGCCCATATAACTGGCAACTTGGTAGAATATTTGCTTTGCAACTTGCACCAGATTGGGCACAAGGGAGCCAGCCATAGGTGCCATTGCCATGCATTCTGAATGCCACTGGCAGAAAGAAGGTTAAGGGAATAATATCTTGATATAATTATCAGTTTTCAACAGACTTTAATATAAGAGATCCCATTTCTCCATTACATATTGGTGTCAGGTTGGTTTAGTTGTTAGAAAAACATTCTTGTCTAAAAAATGATATTGCTCAACAGGTTCCAGTCATTACTAAGAACTACCTTTTCAGTAATTTAATGCCTTCTAGATGAACTACAATACCTTTGGGCAAATATGATGTGTTTATGGCAGATGCTGGTACTCTGTGTACTTGAAATGCCAGGGCCTATTTTGAATCCCAGTCCAGACCTGCTTAGGTGTTCCTGAAAAATTCCAGCCTGGCAGCTGCAGTATTTGCCATGCATTGTCAGTCAATTCAATGGGAAGCAACTACAGGTAAAAAATGTTGAAAGCGGCAGAACGGTCAAATTGTACTAAAGATCTCAAGGAATGAATATGATTTTAAGGAGTCTATAGCAAGAAAATACAGATGAGAGAGACCTAAGTAGCAAGGCTACATTTGAGGCAAGCCTATTCCCCCTCAATCAAGAAAAATACACCTTACACAAAAAATATTTGCATATTTATTTTTAATAAAGCATTCATTAAAAATATGTTCCTTTAACAAACATGTGTAGGCCATGAAAGATAGTGAACTTTGACTATTGTACTTAAATTCTATGGTTTTTCCATGTTTTACATAGATATTTGAGTACACATAAATAGAAAAATTTAAGTTCAGCAATGTAACTTCAGCCAGAAGGATTAGTATGTCTGTAACTTGCAGTCCCTGCAAAGAGCAGGTTTGGGGAGAATCAGAGTGCTCCCAGCACCAATCACAAGACAGCACAATGGAAACTTTTTTACCCAAAAAGCATCTGTTGGGTTAAATTGCTTTGAATAGCTACATACATTAAGCAATGATGTTTTCATGGACGCAAACAGTATCACTATACGCATCAGCTTTTAATGTCATTGCTTATATTACCCATTTTGTCATAAAGATTCCAAAATGAAGTGCCAGTGACACAATTCTTTGATACCACAGACCAAATAGTATGTATCATAATTAAAGCCGTTACCAAAAGAATGGGATTGAACTGTTTATAACTGCACTATACTGACATGGTATGTTAGATTCCAGTAAATAATGAGGTTGAACAGAATTTAATTAGGTTCCTACTGTATAAATTTCTGGTTATTGATGGTTTTCTTGGAGTCATGTCGTCTGGACATATAATGTTACAAAAATCTATCCAGAAACCCTTTACAGTCACTAATTTGACATTTAGGAGGACTCCCTTTTTGGCACTTACAGCCTCTCTGCTCTTGGAATCTTATTTAAGAATAATGTTTTAGGAAATTAATATTGTGGTAAATGTAAAAAATAGATAGGCTTTCAACTAACTAATAAGCTGTTACTGTAGAGCCTGCATGGAAAATGCAGGTATGCTATCTGAAATCAGTGACAGTTGTACAGAAAGAGATTCAGATGGGAGTTGTTGTATTACTGTGACCCAAACAAAGAGACATATAAGTCTTGTAATTGTAATTTGCAGTATAAACGTGTGCTAAACATATACAATAACTAGACAACTCTAAACCAGGATGCCCCTGCAAACTTGTGCCAACCTTGTCTCATGCTGATACAGTAATCCTTAATATTCCAGGCTTTATCTGATGTAAAGGCACACTGTTCTGTGTGTAACAGGTCTACAGGTCATAAGATTTCACTGCCCTACAGCACTTGTACATGCAGATTTATTGCTGTCCCACAACCCCAAACATGGCGAAATCCTCCTTTGCCTACTTTTTAGGTTTTAGCTCTAATGGCTATTCTTCCAAAGCGCAGTTATGCCGGCACAGTAGTCAGTAAGTCTTTGCAGAAGTAAATATTAACAGGGAGGGAGTTTGTCAAAGCAAAATACATAGGCAGGATTATTATCAGGGGTTTATTTTTTAAATATCAAAAAGTCAATATTTATCAAAACTTTCCTGACTGTCAGGAACACTTAAGTTTTTAACTAACTGACACATTTTTGAAATCTGACAAATCTGACCTGTGTTATAAGCATGTGTTTGAAAGCTCTAATCCTTTAGTAAGACTGCTAAAAAAGTATTAAAATATGTTATTTCCCCCCCCCCCCCCCCTTCCCTTTAAGGTCTCTTTTGCTAAATCAGAGTAAAATGTAATCACAGAGACCCCTGTTTTTTTTTTTAGATTGTCATTGCTGCCATAAAGATAGCTAATTGTCCAGTACACGTATCGGACCCCTTATCTGGAAACCCATTATCCAGAAAGTTCAGAATTATGGAAAACCCATCTCCCACAGACTCCATTTTAATCAATTTAATTATTTCTTTTTGAAAGAATTCAAGAAATAAACTTCCCAATGATGCAAGAATAGTTACATAAATATTTTTGTGACTCCCAAAATAAATTGTTACCATTAAATATGGTTTTAAGCACAAACAACAATATTCTATTTTGACAACAACAATTCTTTGAATGTTGCCATAAAAAAATAAACAATAATACACATATACTGTATGTTAGTGTAGCGCTGACACATTCTTAGGTCGTACATGAGAAACTGGCTTTTTCTTAATCAACCTGTACACCAGAAGCAAAAATCAACATTGCACCTCAGCACTTTAAATTCCACCCATAGTAGTAGCACAAGAATGCCAAGCCCTAAGTTTACTAGTGCAGTTAACTTTAAATCCCAGCAGCACAGCACCTGGAAGGCCACATGTTTGACCTCCCTGATATATAGCATGCTTCTGAATAGTAAAGGCAGGATACTGTCAGGTGAAGGAAACATTACTCATCAGCACATAAAGTCATACAAATGAGAATCTATAATTTTTTTTTAATGCTAACCAAATAGATTCCCATCGATAGCAAACATCCATATGTCATTACCATTTTATTACTACACACTCTTGATTGCTGACTGCTATAGGGTCAATATGTATTTATATCACTGTTTCTCCAAGTAGTGTCAATATTCTCTGATTTTAGAGATTACATTTTTGTTACCCTAACTTAATTTTAACATTTTCTTTTATGTACTTTATGGGATGATAACATTTAACACATTCACCAAACATTCTATAACAAGTAGTATTGCATATTGCTTGCAAAAGACCCTCTTAATCATAATGTTAAAGGGTAAATCCACCCAATATTTTTTGCATAATGAAACAACATGCATTCTGAGCAATGCCCTAATATCATTGAATAATTAGCTATGGTTTGTTTTGTAGTTATTTGTATATGTAATTTCAAATAAAAGCAGCATTATTCTGTGTATTCCTACATGTCCTCCAGTCATGAGTCCAGTTCCTACAGTGCCTTGCAAGTTTCTTCATAGGTCTGTTAATCAGCAGGCTTCTGTTATATTACTTCAAGGGTCAGAACCAGTATTGCAAAAAAAAAAAAAAAATTCAGTGGGGTTCTCCCCAAAGGTACAAAATTACAAGAAAACCCCAGGTCCCAAGCATTCCAAATTCTAGATCCTATAGATAGAGCCAAGTATTTTGTATAATAGCTTCTACAAGTATTACTAGATATTTTCTGGTCAATAAGATAAATAATTTCAATAGCAGAAACACTGTTATGAATATATACTTTGTTAGTAGAACAATATCATCTAATTACTGATGTATTTTTTAGCTCCAGGACCCTAAGGTCCTAAATTTGCCTCTGACAGATACTAATGTTAGACATCACTCATCATTTTGCAAACATAAGAAGTCCTTTATCTAAGGCCACACTGGCAACAGCAATTCCATGCATTAAGGTGGCCATAAATGGGCAGATTTCAGCTGTCGATTCAGGTCCTTCAGACTGATTCTGCAGCCTATCTGCCCGTGTATGGGCACCCCCAATGGGCCTACCTGACAGATATCTGGCCTAAAATCTCGATCAGGCAGGTTTGATTTTCCCATCGGGAGACAATCTGTTCATTTGCCGACCTTGCCAAATGAGCTGATCGTACCATGTATAGCCACCTATAGTGTCCATCCATACTGTAGTTAAACCATACCATCACACTGTGCAAAAAACACACTGCTTCTAAAGCTGCAATTTTAATTAAACAAATAGCTGCAATTCTGTGGACACATCAGCAATTGTAACACGCACACATTTTCTAATAAATAAATAATATTTCACACTTAGGATGTATATTTACTGTGTGCAAAGTTTATATGGGTGTATATGTGTAGTATATCACATTCAGATTAGTTTGCATTTGAAGCAGAAAGTAAAAAAAATAAGGCACGTAAACATGTTGTGATAACAAGATAAAATAATAGCTTTTCACTGACAAAATGCATGGCAAATAAAAACACTTCTGTTCAATCCAGCACAGGTCAATAGTGATCAAATGTCAGTGTCTTTCCCTGGAGGCCTGTTGAGAGGCCTTAGCGAAATCCATTGCTCTTCTCAATGTACTTATTAGTGACAGGTGTCCACATAAGAAAACTGTTATAATTGGGGACTGTTTCACAGCTTGTGTAAAAGGCCAAGAATGGAGTAAGCACTGGAACACTGGAAGTGGCTGCCTTTTATTTAGGTGTAGATGTGACCAGTTTTGACAGCAATTGAGAACCTTTCGTTAGATGCAGAAGGGGAAGTTTACAGAGGAAACAATAAAACTGTGCAAAGGCATCACACAGATAATATAGATCTGAGCTGATACAAATAACGGTAGAATACTTGCTTGACCTCACTATGTAATAACATTTCAACAAAGAAGTTGACTATTTATGTAATCTGCAAAAAGGAGCACATCTTCAGTTTATATGGAGCGCCTAATTAAGAAAATTTTAATATCTGGCCCAACTATCAGATCATGAACTGTACTGGAATGTACTGGATAGGAAAGGTCCACAGTCATGGTTCTATTTCAATATTGGGATAGGAGTGTTTTAATGAGATATATAAGCTGCCAATATAGTCATGAAATGCCCATGTGAGGCCAGCTGTATGCAACAGGGAAAGTCAAAACCTGAATTTTACTCTAAATCTTGTCACTGTACTTCAAGGAAGTAAAAAGGACTGGAATCTCACATGAAGAACAGTGAATGAACACATATTTTTCATCATAAGATGAAAACTGTAACATTCATTTGCAGCTGTCATCACTATGCACAAATAAATAAAATGAGTAAATATAGTAGTATAGTTTCACCAAGTAGATACTGGAAGTAGAAAATGACATTTTCAAGTCTTTGTATTCAGTTAAAATATTCCTGTCATTTATATGCATTGGTGTTTGGGGAAAGGGTTTTCTTAAAGGAACAGTAACACCAAAAAATAAAAGAGCTTTAAAGTAATAAAAATATAATGCACTGTTGCTTACTGGTAAAACTGGTGTGTTTGCTACAGTAACACAACTATAATTTATATAATAAGCTGCTGTGTAGCCACGGGGGCAGCCATTCAAGCTGGAAAAAAGGAGAAAAGGCACAGGTTACATAGCAGATAACAGATAAGTTCTGTAGAATACAATAGTGTTTTATCTGTTATCTGCCATGTGCCTGTACCTTTTCTCCTTTGAATGGCTGCCCCCATGGCTGCACAGCAGCTTATTTATATAAATTATAGTAGACTTTCTGAAGTAAACACACAACTTTTACCAATGCAGGGCAGCAGCACATTATATTTTAGTTGCTTTTATACACTTTCATTTTTTGGTGTTACTGTTCCTTTAATGCATATATGGGAGTGAAAACAAAGGCAGTCTTTGGGCTAACAAGTCTCAAAATCATACCAATTTGCAGCAGAAAAGTTTTAGCTCATGTGGGACTATGTTCCCCAGATCTCTGAGTGGTGAATTAACTGCAAACCCTGCAAATTACTAAAAGAAATATTAACAATATTGTACTGAAGAGCATGTAAAATGGAGTTATGAATTGTACAAGCCTATGTTCAGTTCCTGTTAAACACATATGTATTAAAGAATATGTAACATTATATGTAATAATAACATCCTGTTAGTACAGGTATGGGATCCGTTATCCAGAAACCTGCTCTTGTATCAGTCAGTATTTGTATGTAATCTGTGTATTCAATTTTGTATTGTACAGCTCTACAGAACATGTTGACACTTTATAAATACATGTTAATAAGTTTTGTGAAGTTAAGTGAATTTTTTTTTTAATTACTTAAATGAAAATATGACCTGCCGAAAATCTAAGGATTTATTTCAGGCCACTTTAACGTATGCTTTTTCAGTAGACAACTGCAAATGTCACTTTCTAAGCATTCAATACCCAAAAGATTTTTTTGCTGTTTTTTTTTTTTTAAACAACAAAGTGAAATATTTTCTACAAGAACTAACAAAGTTCATACTAGGTTCTACTAAAGATATAATTTTTTTTAGTACATTTGCTCCTGGCTGTTGTCCTTGGGGCCCCTTTTAGTTCACAATGTCGCCTTTGATTATAGTCTCACATACGTATGTATTCTAAAGTCAATATATCAGCTCTGGAAGCTCTAAATACAACATACTAATAATAAGCACGGCGTCATATTAAGCCAAAACAGTCTTGCAGGCAGTACACATAAATACGACTGTACACAACTCAATAGCTTTATTTGCTTAGCATCACCAGGATACCTAGTGTTTAACATGTAAATGAGCTTTTCAGAATTCTAAAACATTTTGCAATTGGTCTTCCTTTTTTTGTGGTTTCTCAATTATTAAGAATTCTACATCTCTTGGACTTAGAATTTAAACTTTCAGGTAGCTAGGGGTTAGTTCCCCTGGCAGTTTTAAAATTATAATAGAAAATGAACAGGATAAGTAGATTGCTTAAAAATAAGCCATGAAATATAAGAATAACTATAAAACTGAAGCCCTTCATTCAATTTTTTTTCTGGTTGTTGGGGTCAGTGATTCCAACAACCAGAAAGCACTTTCAACTTTAGAATGAAAACAGCCAGAACAGTAATGCTAACCATACAACAAAAATTATAAAGACCAATTGAAATGATTCTTAGACTAGTTACATAATAAAAGAACAAGAACTTATTATAATTGCTAATTATTCAAAAAGGCAAAGAAAATATGCCAGGACCTTACGTTATCAACCTGATATATCTTTTTACAGTCTTTTTGATGTTATCCTTGTACTTATTTCACTCTAATCTGGGCAAGCAAAAATTGGTCGACCCACTAAGTACTATATTAGCTACTGCACAGTTATTGTTCTCATTGTAAAAACCAGATTGCAGTTCAAAGTATATTTCAAACATATGCAGGAGAAAGATAAATAATCTTGTCTAAATTACTTTGATATCATTGCAGCCCATACACACAATAACATTTAATTGAATAACTATTGAACAATCGCTGAAAATGTTACCAACCGCCAAAAACTCCAGGTCTACAAAACAATGTGTCAATACGTACAGCACAACAAATTAACTTCTTGGTTGGAGAATATATGCTCTGCTTGCTAATGGTTAATGAAAATATATTCCCTCATTTCTCAACCGATTTTCAGAAGGTAGTATTGAATAAGGGGCTTGATAAATTTGAATATCAACAATACCATTAGTCCTACACCAATTATGGGACGCAGAGGAAAATTTTAAAATTGTGAGCAAGCTTTTTAAATAGAATTATAGCTATGCAGCTTACAGAACCAAATAAGCATAAACAGGGAAGACAAATGTAAGCACAAGCTCCACCGTTACAGGTAACTAAACACAGAAACTGTAATGGTTACTGAAACTTTAGTATCACACTTACTTGAAAAGACTAAACAGCAGTATATGACTATACATAACAGATAGTATTGCCTAGTGGGCACACAAAATACAACAGCAAATCCTGTCTGGCAGTATCTAGCCCTAACCTTCCCGGCCTTGAATTTGTTGATATGAAAAATGTGGAAAACATCATTGTATCCTGGAAAAGCCATTATCATTGTAAAATCTGATGAAAGTGTTAAATAATGGGGCAGCCTAAGTTGTATTGTACTTAGGGACATATACATTCTCAGTAAAATGCCCATAAATAGGTGAGAGATGATTTTATACAGAATGTTGTGGATAGTTTTCACCTTTTGATAACTGTTATCAATGTTCATTATATAAAATGAACATTGATAAGTTATATATATATATTAGGCTAAAGCAGCAACCACTTAATGTTGATACACAGTACTTCGACTTTACTGTATGTAAGTTATACATACATGCATGCATTAAAGTCGAAGTACTGTTTATCCACTAGTATTGTTTGATGTACAGTAACTGATCCATGAACCCTGTGAGAACTGCATGCACCATATAAGAATTCAGATGAGATACAACAGGTAAACAAGTCCCATGTGGATTTAAAGAGCAACCAGTCAGCACAGATGTTATTAGTCCCTTTTCTTTTACAGAAATTGGCCTAATTGAGCTGACCCCCTACTGCTCACTAGGGTTGGGCGGGAAACGCACGCAGATTTAGAAAGTACGTTACGTGCTCACGGCGGGAAGCGCGTCTGTGAAAGCGGGATCGGAGGGAAATTTTAAGTGCCGTCATACTCTTGTGCTATCCAGCAAGTGGCCCTGTCCGCAAAGTATAACAGCAAGATATGAAGTGCCAATGTGCCTTTTATCTGCCCGATAGCTACCACTGAGTCATTCCCATTTCATTTCATTTGGACTGTATGATAAATATAGATGTTCTACATATATTTCCTTTGAACATACAGGGAAATAACCTCGTTATGCCTTTTTTCTAAATAAGTATATAAATGTAAAGACGCCGAAATGATCCTTTACACACAGAGCTACTAGTAGCAGCTGCTTGTGTGGCTACTAAAATAGATAATGCTGATAATTTATTGATAATTGTCTCTACGAGTGTTTTAGCAGAGGCAATTCTCAGTATTGTCTATGGCAGGGTATTTTCTGGAGTTTAGTAGCCATTAAAAAGTAGCTGCTGCTGGTAGCTCCCTGTGTCTTTGCCCTTACTGGGCAGCGCAGTATATGAAGCATTGGCCCTCTGCCTGGAAAAGGGTATGTGTGAATAGGTACAGGAGGGTGAATAGGCGCAGGAGAGTGAATAGGCGCAGCAGGGTGAATAGGCGCAGGAGAGTGAAAAGGCGCAGCAGGGTGAATAGGCGCAGGAGAGTGAGTAGGCGCAGCAGGGTGAATAGGCGCAGCAGGGTGAATAGGCGCAGGAGAGTGAATAGACGCAGGAGAGTGAGTAGGCGCAGCAGGGTGAATAGGCGCAGGAGAGTGCAGTGTGAATAGGCACAGGAGAGTGAATAGGCGCAGCAGGGTGAATAGGCGCAGGAGAGTGAGTAGGCGCAGCAGGGTGAATAGGCGCAGGAGAGTGAATAGGCGCAGCAGGGTGAATAGGCGCAGCAGGGTGAATAGGCGCAGGAGAGTGAGTAGGCGCAGCAGGGTGAATAGGCGCAGGAGAGTGAGTAGGCGCAGCAGGGTGAATAGGCGCAGGAGAGTGAGTAGGCGCAGCAGGGTGAATAGGCGCAGGAGAGTGAGTAGGCGCAGCAGGGTGAATAGGCGCAGGAGGGTGCAGGCTGCAGCACAAAGTAGCCAGGGGCAGTCTCAGGCTCCTTCTGGGGCAGTTGCAGCAACATTTTACACAGAAAGGAAAAGTAATAAAAGTCAAAAGTTGCTGAGCATTTCCCTGCACTACACAAATGAAAGCGACGCGGCGGACGGTATAAGCGGAATATTGTGCGGACAGAGGCAGCCCCTGCCCCACAGAGACCCCCAAATACAATGCACAGATGATGAATAGGAGCCAGGAGCTCGGATCGATGCTGCCGCTGTGCTGGATCCACTCTCTCCTGCAAAACTATAGGGCAATTAATTGTGGCTTGTCCCCTCATCCTTCATCTGCTTGTGGCACATATCGATGGAGATTACTGCTGATGGACCATTTTATCACCTTAAATAAACAGCCACCACCTTTTCTAACCTCAATCTAATATATGGCTGCATATCCCGTGTCCCAGAGAGGGGGCTGGGGGAGGCAGTGGGTTTGCCATGGCATCCCATGCAATAATAGCTTCGAATACATAAATCCCACTGCAGCCAAAGCTACAGCTGCTGCTCAACCTCTTTTCACTGTTTCATGGCTTTGAGGTAAAAGCGATGAGCTTCTATATGTAGCAGTGGGATTCCGTGATTTCTCCAAGAGTTGCCATCGGATTGCTAAATCCAAATAAAGCCCCGCAAACATGCCCATCCCCCAGAGTAGAACAGCAGGGAAATGGGGTATAAACCAATTAAAGCGGTTTATCCACCTGCTTTAAGGCCTCCCAAGATCCCTACTCAGCACTGCTAGATGAAGCTGACCTATTGCTACTGAGGAGCTAAGGGTTAACATCCAGCATAAGAAACACCTGCGGTGATGAACCTCTCAGCGGCATTCCCAAACCTGCACTAAAATAAACACAAACAAACCACCCACAAAACTAAGCTCCGTACTTACATTACATTATAGCGCCAAACACAATCACCCATGCATCAGGGCTGCACGGCAAATCTAAACGCAAACTGTGTATGTACCACAATTGCACTGTACCAAGGCAACAATAAGTACAAGATCCAAATTAAGAATTAATATTAGTAGTGGTAATTAATACTCTTTGCTCCTATGTAATTATAATTATTATTGCCACAAGGCTTTATCATTACTATATTAATAAACTATATTATAATAAGATCAGCGCTCAGAACATATAATTGCCCAGTAACGATTTAAGGGCTGTCGCACATTACAGGTATCTAGTTGTTTGCAACTCCCGGCCTGTCAGTGGTTAAGGGATGATTTATCCTGGCCATATACAAGTCTCTATGGTGGTGAGAGCACAGATCTCACTGCCCATGGGACTGTGCTATTATCTGATAAATACTGTTCTTTTAATTATATTGTATAAACATGTAAATGATATATCCACATCGCTACATTTTGTCTCCGGAAAAGATATTCAGAATATGTTCACTTATAGTGTAAAAGAACCACACTTAACAGTTGTCAAGTCAATACTACTGGTGCCTTGTGGGGCATAAATCAATATAACATATCCCCAAATAAAATTAAGGAGAGTGTAACAAGTTCTTTTAATTAGCAAGAAGGAATTGTATAGATATGGTATTAAGCGTTTGCCTAAAGTATGTAATTTCTAACAAATATTAATGTTTCTGATTCAGTTTTTTCCACACAGGAAATGTTGTATTTAATTGTGTGGGAATCCGCATAAATGTATCCCCTGTTTTAGATCTGAGTTCCAAAGCAAACATAATTCTAATTTCAGAATTATAGCCAACGTTTCTACCTTCCCCCCATCGCTTTACCTGTGTCTGAGTTACAAATCACTACAAACTGGATATCTGTTTTGATTATAGAACCTACATATATTTTCAGTTCCTATAACATTATTCTGTGCTGATGGTGAACACCTTAAAAATCATTAAGCAGCTTTTTGTAATCAAAACGTAGCAATTGTTTTCCCTTAAATATTTATCGTTCCCCGTCTAAATGTTTATATAAAGAGAATATTTTAACTTCTGTGAGTTATGTGTTGCAGATTTTAAGAGGAACAATAGCATTTAAAGCACTGAAAACAATTTATTTATATAGAACAAAAGTACTTTCCTTTAGCATATAATATATTGAATTATTTGCTACTGTATCAATTTACTTTTATTATAAGAAA
This sequence comes from Xenopus tropicalis, assembly GCF_000004195.4. Classification (NCBI taxonomy): domain Eukaryota; kingdom Metazoa; phylum Chordata; class Amphibia; order Anura; family Pipidae; genus Xenopus; species Xenopus tropicalis. Next base: position 169,384,182 of record NC_030677.2, read on the forward strand.
GCTGCTCCCGTTAAAGATGCGTAATTATTTCCTACCTTGATCATTCACCAGATGAGAAAACGAATTTAAGAAGCAAGAACATTAGATCTGATATTTATGGCATTTAATATCAACTACGGAATGTGGGATAGTTGTATAACCGAATGATATCCTAAGGTATGGCATGTGTAATTTTATTCTACGGAAAATATTTTGGGAAATACCCTGGCGAGTTTAAATGTAAAATAGTTTAGAACGCTGTTTGGATTTTCATAACTATATCTGTTTTACATTATACGCTAAGTTCCCCTTTTACAAAATCATTTGCACATCGAAATAAAAAGCCCTTTTTGATTTGCATGGGAAATTATTTGATATAAAAAGAAAAAAAAACTGCAGTTTACCATTATATAGCAATAAAAATAACAAAAGTACTAAGTAAAGTTTGTATTTTCTCGAGATGTGTATGAAGCCAGACAGCTCAGGGGCCAGTAATGCTCAGATGCACAATAACAATGTTGCCAATGAGCTGCAATTTTTCTGTAACTACAAGTTCATTTAGAAAAATAGCAATTATGTAGGTCTATGTACACATCTAAATACATTCAACATAAACACGCAACAGTAACATTTTAAAAGTAACTTGCGGGATGTGAACACGGATGCTTCTAAATAAACCTGCAAATGAGGATTTTTATTTTAGAAATGAATCATTTTGGTGGTCCTGGTTGCTCTCAGCGATTTGTTTAAAAACCAAGCGATGCCAATACGACATGGGCATGTCATATAAATATCATATAATATCATATAATCACATAATCCTATATTGTGTCTAGGAGTATGCGGTAGGAGTAAGACGTTTGTAAGTTTCTTGAGGCCTCTTGTAATGGTTCTAGTAGGGCACATACATGGCATAATGAGACTGAAGCAGCCCTTCATATTCCTGCCCGTGAGTAACTGACCCTTAGGTAGGGATTACTGCAACAAACAACTCGATTCGTGTGTGACTTAAACTAAATAATATAAATGGTACAACAAAGTTTATATATATATATATATATATAGAGAGAGAGAGAGATTAGATAGATGATAGATAGATGATGATAGATAGATAGATAGATAGATAGATAGATAGATAGATAGATAGATAGATAGATAGATAGATATAGATGATATATAGATAGATGATAGATTTATAGATAGATAGATAGATAGATAGATAGATAGATGATAGATAGATAGATAGATAGATAGATAGATAGATAGATAGATAGATGATAGATAGATAGATAGATAGATAGATAGATAGATAGATAGATAGATAGATATAGATGATACACACATGCCTGTGCTATTCACTGGCCCTAAAAGAAGGATGCGCAGCATCAGGGCAGCGCTTGACTCAGATCCAAAGCTGTATCCCTGGCACTAGGGGACTAAGGAAGTTACTGTAGCTGTGTCGCACAAACCCTATATATTCTCTCAGTCAGGGCATCTCTAACTAAATGGACAGGATCCTCACTGGCTACACGACTGAACACAAGGTTTAGTATATTGGGCTATGGCCTTCAGGAGTCAAGTTCAAGAACACAGAGCCCAGCATGGCACAAACCCTTTTTTGTGCAATGGCCATACTTTTCAGCCGGTGTCACAGAAAGTGTTAGTGCACAGAAGTTAGCAGTTCCTTGTGAGTGTGGGATTACAGGAGGTTCTATGGGGATAACACCCTGCCTGGATGATGGATAGTGAGGCAGTTACTATGGAGCAATGTGACAAAACCTGCATGATGAGAGGCTGTTGCCATGGGATACAGTAAACAGAGCATGCAGTCAGTGAGGCTGTGACAATACTATGAGTAACATTGGCTGAAGCGGTCACTATTAGGCTCAGTAGGGGGGAATAAGGGGATCAGGTTGTTATCATGGGGAACAGTGAGTGGTATATGAATTCTCTAATACTGTTCCCATGAGGCACAGTAGAAGGAAGACGCAGTCGGAGACGCTGGAATTATGGGGCACAGTAGAAGAGACACGTATTCTATGAGGCTGGTTTAATGGGGCACAGTAGATTGAGTATGTGAGGTTGTTATCATGGGGCACAGCTGATGAGACAGGCAGCCCGTGTGGCTCTTACTATGGGACAGGCAGCCCGTGTGGCTCTTACTATGGGACAGGCAGCCCGTGTGGCTCTTACTATGGGACAAGCAGCCCGTGTGGCTCTTACTATGGGACAGGCAGCCCGTGTGGCTCTTACTATGGGACAAGCAGCCCGTGTGGCTCTTACTATGGGACAGGCAGCCCGTGTGGCTCTTACTATGGGACAGGCAGCCCGTGTGGCTCTTACTATGGGACAGGCAGCCCGTGTGGCTCTTACTATGGGACAGGCAGTCCGTGTGGCTCTTACTATGGGACAGGCAGTCCGTGTGGCTCTTACTATGGGACAGGCAGCCCGTGTGGCTCTTACTATGGGACAGGCAGCCCGTGTGGCTCTTACTATGGGACAGGCAGTCCGTGTGGCTCTTACTATGGGACAGGCAGCCCGTGTGGCTCTTACTATGGGACAAGCAGCCCGTGTGGCTCTTACTATGGGACAGGCAGCCCGTGTGGCTCTTACTATGGGACAGGCAGCCCGTGTGGCTCTTACTATGGGACAGGCAGCCCGTGTGGCTCTTACTATGGGACAGGCAGCCCGTGTGGCTCTTACTATGGGACAGGCAGCCCGTGTGGCTCTTACTATGGGACAGGCAGCCCGTGTGGCTCTTACTATGGGACAGGCAGTCCGTGAAGCAAATGCCATGAGTGGATACATGGTGGGACATTTATGAAACTGTAATGTCGGGGTACATACGGTTGTTGGGGTCGCTGGTAGGGGTGCTGAGGGGGATGATCTCCATGCGTTGCTGCCCATACAAGTAGTAGTCCAGTTCCTCCGGGGAGCACTGGAGTCTCTCAAGCGTCTCCTCTGTGCACTTGGAAATTCCCAGCTCATTTCTTTGGGGGGCCACGGCCTCAGTGCTGGGTAGAACCCCTAGAACTGAGGGTATAGGGGTGACCCCGGCCAGGGAGGACGGAGTGGAAGAGTTGGAGGAAGAGGCTGAGGAGAGGGATGCTGGGCGCAGGCGGAGAGGGTCCATAGGGGGCTCCGCTCGCTCAGGAAGGGCCACATGGCTCAGAACTCCAGTCTTGACATGACTCTGGGGAAAGAGCTGCTGCCAGTGCTGGAGATACACCGGGTCAACCTTCAGGAACGCAGATCCACCAGCCTCTCCGGGCTTCAGCATGGCCAGTACCTGGGGACAGACACAGCGCCAGTCAGAGCGGTACTTGCACTTACCTGCCCGGACCCTTCCCTCTGTACCCGGACCCTTCCCTCTGTACCCGGACCCTTCCCTCTGTACCCGGACTCAATACGTCCCCCCATCCCTTGCCTCAGCTACGGGAATCAGCTACACAGCGCTCTGCGCCGGGACACTCAACAGCGCAGCCAGAACCAGGCTCTGTCCGCACAACTATATACAGAGTATTTTCCTATAGTCACATCTCTGCCCCAAACCTCTCTCAGTGACACGCTACGGCCGGCCAAGACAGGCTGCTTCCGTGCCATTCCCACAATGTATGCGGGCAACCTTCTAAGGAGGGAACTGTGGGCAGGGGCCCGGGGTTATCACGTACCTGTCTGGGATCCCTCCAACGGGACTCTCCTAGCAAAGAGAAGTCCAGATCTGTGCTGGGACCCAAGGGCTGCTGGCTGGGTAGGAGCCAAGAAGGGTATGAGCTGTGGGCAGGCTCGGAGCGGACTCTGCTGCTGGGTAACTGGGTTAGGGAGCTCTGCTACTTGGTTGGGGAGCTGTGCTGCTGGGTAACTGGGATAGGGAGCTCTGCTACTGGGTTGGGGAGCTGTGCTGCTGGGTAACTGGGTTAGGGAGCTCTGCTACTGGGTAACTGGGTTAGGGAGCTCTGCTACTGGGTTGGGGAGCTGTGCTGCTGGGTAACTGGGATAGGGAGCTCTGCTACTGGGTTGGGGAGCTGTGCTGCTGGGTAACTGGGATAGGGAGCTCTGCTACTGGGTAATTGGGATAGGGAGCTCTGCTACTGGGTTGGGGAGCTGTGCTGCTGGGTAAATGGGGTAGGGAGCTCTGCTGCTGGGTAATTGGGATAGGGAGCTCTGCTGCTGGGTTGGGGAGCTGTGCTGCTGGGTAACTGGGATAGGGAGCTCTGCTACTGGGATAGGGAGCTCTGCTGCTGGGTAACTGGGATAGGGAGCCCTGCTGCTGGGTAACTGGGATAGGGAGCTGCGCTGCTCTGTGGCACACACACTCCTGCTGCACACGTGGGCTGCACCAAACACTGCTGCTCCGGCGGGGGTGTGTGTCAGAGAGAGGGGGGGGGGGTTGTTTAACCCTTCCTTGGGGCACATCCCTCAGGTAATGGCTGCACTGTTCAGTCAGTAAGCTCTCTAGCACCCACCCACACACCCACAGCCCCGCTGGGAAATCTGGGAGTGGGGCTGTCCCATTAGCTTGTGAATGGGGACTCGTCCATCCTTTGCTGCGTCGACTCAAAGCCTGTGTCCTATCATCAATCTATCAGCTATCTATCATCTATCTATATATATATATCGTCTATCTAATCTATGCATCAACTATCTATCTAGCTATCACATCATCTACCGTCTATCATCTAGATCTATCATCTATCTATCATCTATCTATCTATCTATCTATCTATCATCTATCTATCTATCTAATCTATGATGTATAGCGCTTTTCCCCTATATCTGGTCGAAGCCCTGCTATACACACCACTGGGAGACTTTATTTATTGTACATTTCGATTAGCTTTACTTTTCCCGGTTGTTAGTGGAAGAGGAGAGATCGCTAGATGGGAGAGCAATATAATATGTCAACAGCCTCGTAAATCCAATTATTTATTTTAGTGCATTCGGAACCTGGCTTTTATGTTACCATAATGATCTTATATGTGCCCTGTGACACCAAATGAAATATATGAATTTTTATTTACCTGTTAGGATTATAGCCCAATGCAACTTAAAGTCCATCTGTTCTCCCCATCGATATCCCCTCATCTATTGCACCAGCACCCCCAGCCAGCAGGTCACATGTGGGGCTGATCTATTGCTGCTCATACATCGCTAGGCACAACCTTATGGTATAGGCATACAATTATACATATAATATTTTATGCTGTGCCATTTTTAATATTGAGTTTCCATTTGTACCTGAGACACTTTTATGTATTATTATTGTTACTATTACCCATTAATTATATATTGCACTGACACATTTGCACAGCACTATGAAGAGATTGCTCACATCAGTTCCAGTGGAGCTTGCTATCTAAGTCCCTGTCACATTCACACAGGCCATTTTAGCAAGACACTTGTAAGCTGGAGAAAGCAATTTATTTAAATTGTTTAAAAAGTAAAATTTGGTTAGCATAAGAAATAAGCACTTGCTTTCTGTTAGTCAATGAATTCATTAAAAAAATTAAATAATGAAGCCCTCGGATGTTTTATGGCTAATATTTCAACTTCATAACAGAGAATCAGGTCATAAGAGTCACAGATATGGTTGGACTGATAGAGATAACAGAGCCAGGCAAAAGCAAAGAAACCAGATCCAGAGTCATTTCAAAAAGTCATTATATGACAGGGTTTCTACATGAAATAAAAAGTTCTGAACTATTTTAGCATGAATGACATATAAGTATAAAGGTCAATGGTAATAACTTGGTTATAATATAACATTTATAACCCAATATAACCCTTATACCGTTAGATTCCATCCTTTGTGATCACTAGAAGTGTAAAATTGATTAGGGCTATAGTTTAGCTTGTATACCTCCGGAGTACAGGATAGTCTGTATGTATTGTATGTATGTACTGGGTAAAATATAATCAGTGCTTAGTAATGTTACTTGTGTTAACTAAACATTGTGTACTTAAAGGAATAAGGTCCCTCCTACTTTAAAGGGGACAATCCAAAATATGTAATATTAATATGTAATATAAGCTTCAACTCATGGAAATAAGGAACTTTCTTAATGTGAACAATTAAAAATTCTGTTCAGTTTCTAAAATAACCAAATTATTATTCACTGTTCTCCTCTTAGCAATCTGTCTGTTTTGATACAACAGTGGAGTCAGATTTTGAGTGACAGGTCAGGTACTTTGGTGTGTGCTCCCATTGCCTAGCCCTAGACCATGTATTAGGAGTGTTTCCCAATAACAGACCCTGACCCAAAGCTGCATAAAGAGAGGCAGATTACTGAGAGGGGGATTGTGAACAATAACTATTTCAGAAATGGTACAGCATTTTTAATTAACTTTATTTAGAAAGTGTCATATTTCTATGACATAATGCTTATATTACATTTTCCTTTTAATTTCAAGATGTATGCTTATATTACATTACCTCAGAATTCTTTGACCTGTAAAAATGCATTTGGCCTCCAGCCTCTGTTTCAGAACTTCTTGGTGACTTCTGATATCCTTATATTTAACAACAGGCTGCACATTAGTTCAAATATTATTTCCATGTCTTAAAGGAAAAATAAAGTCAAAGTCACTTGGGGGTGCCAAAATGTTAGGCACCCCCAAGTGACTTTGACCGCCTACCTTTTACCCCGGGCTGGTGCCCCTGTGAGGAAGGAACAGCACCAGCCCGGGGTAGCTGCCGGCGCTTCCTTTTCCTGATTCGCTGCGCGCGCATGCGCAGTAGAGTGAAAAGCCGAACTTTAAATGTTAAAGTCGGCTTTTCACTCTACTGCGCATGCGCCCACCGCTGGCACTCAGGAAAAGGAAGCGAGGAAGACGGAAGCGCTGCGCTCCAGGTGCCCCGGGCTGGTGCTGTTTTCTCCTAACAGGGGCACCAGCCCGGGGTACGAGGTAAGCGGTTAAAGTCACTTGGGGGTGCCTAACATTTTGGCACCCCCAAGTGACTTTGACTTTCGTTTCCCTTTAAGTAAACTTTCTGTGAATCTCAGATTCCTTTGGTTCCCAGTTTCTATGGGCTAGCCATGCTTTATAAATAGCTCCAACGTTGCGAGGCAAACTCTCAGCAGGTGCAGTAACACAGGTTACAGCCTCTTCACATTAGGTTTAGCAGATACATTCACCTAGGGCATATATGTCAAACACAAGGCCTGGGGGCCAAATCCGGCCCACCTGGCTGTTTTTTGTGGCCCTTGGTGAGTGTGTCTGACCATCCAGGCTGATCAATTTCCATTTTCCTCACATAGTAACTAAGACTAAGGGGTATATTTATCATGCTGTGTAAAAAGTGGAGTGAAGCATTACCAGTAATGTAGCCCAAGGCATCCAATCAGTAATCAGATTTCAACAGTAGCAAAGCATCTATTGGCTGCTATGAGCAACATCTCTGGTAATGTCTTACTCCACTTTTTACACATTATGATAAATGTACCCCTTAGTATCTTACTAAGTATATTAATAAAAAATTTGGCCCGCGACTTAGCCTGTGTTTTAGATTTCGCCCCCCTTATGTGATTTGAGTTTGACACCCCTGCTCTAGCAGTAGTCTCAGTTGCCACCAATTTTTAGGGACTACATTCATCCTGATATCATTGCCTCAGTGCCAAAGGGCACCAATCAGCAAACACACAAAATATTTCCCATTTCTAATTATTAATGAGAAATTAAAATAACTTCATAATAACTTAGCATAGAATAGAATGGGAATCAAGCCCTTAGCCTATATGCAGGGTCACCCTATCATTGGTCCAATCCTTAACCTAGTTGGAGAAACCAGGCTACAGTGTGGAGTTGCAGAGCAGAGGAGTGGCAGAGTGCTCGAGGTAAGAATAAAGGGCAGCAATGTTTTTCTCCATTGATTAATGAGCTATACAATAAAACCAGCTAGAAGAGGAGCTGCAATCAATAAATAAAGTCCCCATATGTATTATTTTCCCTGGTGAAATGAAAAGCTGGAGGACAGAATTTTGCTCTTACATATGGGGGCTAATCTCATCCGATTCCGTTTGACACTCAATTAAAAAGTTTGCATTTCATATTAATTAATTGTCCTGATCCCACCTAAAGACAAATGGGTTGCTGCAGTGTGACAGGAGGCCGATAAAAGGATTCAACAGCTTCACTTCCTATCCAATGCATCCCCTGATCATTGTTTTAAGGTCACGGCCGGCAGAGTTAATAATTCATTAATATGGACATGTATTCTTATGGGAGAACAGGGGGCTTCCAGCCACCCTATACAGTTGCCCCCATACCCTACTGGTGCTGTAGCCTTGCACAGACCTGCAGGCAGGGCTTTACACATGGACTTGTCGAAACTCAGTGCAATACCTTTTTGGCAATCAATCATATTTAACCAATTATATATATATAAATAATATTTCAATATATATATATATATATATATATATATCAAACTCAACAGTAGAAAGCACTCACAGCTGTGAGTGCTTTCTACTGTTGAGTTTGATGTATTATTTTTGTCAGCACCCAGCCTGTGCCCGATACTGGTGAGTGCCGATTCTTTGCAAGACTATATATATATATATATATATATTTATTTATTTTTTGGCCAAATGTAGGATGTGTGTACATTGCCTGTAACAGGATATATTCAGCCTGTCAAATGACAAAACATTACTTCATGGCTAAAGGCCAAATCTAGGAAACAGTTTGATTAACAGCAATAAATATGGACTATGTATTTAATGATTTAGTGTACATTGCGTATTCACTAAAGAAGAGATAAGCCACAGATTAGTATTAGCACAGGGCAAGTGTTGTCTTTTCTTTACTCAGGTAGTTGTTCTGCTGAGAGCTTCCTGTCATCATCACAGATCTGTTAACAATGGTTGGGATTACTCTGCCCTAACACAGCTGCACCACAAGAGGGCACTCCTCTCTCTATGCTGCTTCAGCTCTACTAAAAAGGTTGACAAGGTTAGTCAGTATTTAAAGACCTGCGCTCCTTTTGAGAACAGGAAATTCATAAATCACACACATTGTTTACCAGCATTTATCTACAAATAGGTTTGTACCTGTTGGCTGAAAACATATCCTGTCTTTCAAGGAGCAGCATAAAATATTGTACCTTTAAGCAAACTGATTTTGTTTAAAAATGGAAACATATATATAAGTTTAGGCAAGTAGTGACTTGACAAGTAATATTATTTACCAATTTTTGGATGTTTTTGTGTATCCCTCCAGGACGTCCACCCTCTAACCGCTCTTACCAGAAGGTGAAGCTCCCTGATGTACATATATTCCCCCTTGCATGGGTCCCCCTGGCCAAAGATAGGATTTTAAGAGGCCTATGAATATCTGTTGGGAGAGAAACACATCAAAGGGTCAATGGAATCCTTGTCCTAATAAGACATTTAATAAGAGATATGGGTTGTACAGGCTGTTGGTTTCGCCCCAAATATGGGTCCAGAATGCATCAGCAGCTTATATTAATTTATGTATGACACACTTTGGGCCTGATTGCCTCACTCCCCTGTAATATTGTAGCTTAATTTCTATGCAGGGTCATTTTCATTGCACAGTACATATAAACGCCACCATAGAAATAAGTATAAATAAGAATATTAAAGAGGAAACTCATCTCTTAACACTGCAGGAAGGATACCTTCTATGTGAAAGGCTGCCCTCTGCTCATGGACCTACAAGAACCTCCATACAATTAATGCCAGCTGGCAGCTAGGCAGTGGGGCATTATGGGAAGACAAGGTCATCACTCACTGCCACAAAGTTTCTGAGAAGAGAAGCTTCTCAGAGAAAGTTAAATTCCTAAAAAAAGCCCACAAATAAAGTCACAGTTAATTGCATGTAACCAACAGTTTCCTGGCTTTTTGGCCTCTGTGCCGATAGCTAACAAAAGAGAGCTCTCCAACGCAATTGGAGCACCTAAGAAGGCATGCCTTTTACACCAGTTAGACAACTGCCCATCGCCCACTTTAACCCTTCAATATATCTTCCATTATCACATACTCACACTGGTTAAAAAACAAATTAAAACACGCTTGGAGACTGTGTCTATCTCTCCCTGGTAATCTGTGAAAGCATGTTACCTGAAGCAGGTTTTAAACATTCTGAACATTAAAAAATCATTATTCAGTCCTGTCTCAGTGCACCATAGCTGTATCTTCCACGCTGTTTGCTTAGTGCAAAACAATTTTAAATAAACCCATTTTCCTAAGGAATTCATATCTCAAGGTATGCTTGCCTTCTGCACCTTAGTCATAGCACCCGCCCAGTTTACCTATTGTAGCATAACCGTAACTCAAGCCCTGCTTGCCTAGTGCACCACAGTGATATCTCCTGCACTTTTAGCCTACTGCACCATAGCCATCCTTCCTTTTCTTTGTGACTCTCTGGCAGAAATTATCAATCTGTATTGTGGGATGTGACGACACTGCTGTTATATGCTGAGCATAACAAAGGTGATATTTGTCACATACGTGCCTGAAAAAGGCTTTTTCAAGCAAAGAGGAACATTAAATAAATGTAAATAATAATATATCTTATGTAAAGGTAGATTTGTAAAGTTGAAGAGTTGTTCCAACAGATTAAACAATAGGTCAATATGTGAATATAATTGGAATAATATATATATATATATATATAGACCCATTTTCTTTCACACCAAAGTCTACTCAATAGGCTATGTACTGCTTCGGCAGTACAACAACATTGGTGTTTGTCATATGGACATCATGCCACTAAACTATGGTGTCAGCCATCCTCACCATCCATTGTGACTGGGATTGGCTCCTGGGGGTTTAAGATTATAGAGGGAATCAGTCGGCCTGTGCTGCTAGTGCCACCAAAACAGGTAAAAAGTGGCTTTGCTAGTGGTAGTAGAAATACCAATAAATTTTGAATTAAGCATTTCTTACTGTGGGACAGGCACCTTTTAATTGGACAATAAAGATCCCTAACATATTGATGATACTTTTAAAATGTATTATATTTAGCAACCCAATTATTGTTTTTCTGCACTGGCCCTTTTCCTGTTGTCTGTAGTTCAGACACAATCTTCTTGGCGCCTAATTTTTTTTCTTTAGTAAATATGAAGAGCAGCCTATTTTAGTATAGGTATGGGGCATGTTCTCCAGAATGCAAGGGACCTGAGGTTTTTGAGATAAAGGATCTTTCTGTAATTTGGATCTACATACTTTGTCTACTAAAAAATCATTAAAACATTATTAAATAAATCCCATAAGGATTGTTTTGCTTCCAACAAAGATTAATTATTTTTTAGTTGGGATCAAGTACAAGGTACTGTTTTATTGTTACAGAGAAAAAGGAAATCATTTAAAAAAAAATATTATTTGATTAAAACGGAGTCAGTGGGAAATGCCCTTTCCATAATTCAGAACTTTCTGGAGAACGGGTTTCTGAATAACAGATTCCACAACTTTATACTAAATGTACAAAACAGCAGCCATTCTAGTTTACATTAAAGTCCACATAGATCTCCTGCCAAGCTAAATACAGTCCAAAGTACGCAGTGTATTGTCTGGGGTTTCCATTATTTGATCCTAACAGCCTAGACTGCCCAAGTATATAATGTAGTATCACTTTATATTTCACGTCGCAATCTTTATAAGTTATGACTTAAAAGACTGCAAACTAGGCTGCATACTTTTAATGCAATAAGCGGTTGATTCAGGTATCTTTATAATAGACAATAGCAGATCTATAACAAAAATACTCTGCCACTTAAATAAATAAAACAATGTGTACTAAAAACATTCTTGGTTCAAGATCAGATCACACCATAAAGCAGTGTGGTAAATATTGTCTCTATAAATGCATTCTAAAAATAAGCCTTCACAGCACAAAGGCCAAGGCCTGTCATACATCCCACACACACGTTTTGTTCTAACAGCCTTTGCAGCATCACAACACCAGACCACAGCAGTGCCTAAAATGATTAAGGGAGGAAGCAGGGAAAAGCCATATCATATGGGCTCAGCCTTTTAATCTTGAATGATAATGTACCATAATAATACTCAATATCCTGTCTATAACAAGCCTAAAAAGTGAATAAAGAATGTGGAACAACTTTTGGCTGATAGATGTCTCTGTGGAACTCTGTTCTCCAAAATATATGAAATGTATTTTTTGCTATGACTACATCCATGCATGCACTAAAATAGCCTCCTAAATTCATTGGTTACCATTTAGGTCTAATTCTACATTAGAAAGCATGGTTCCCATGCAAAAGATGCATCTGAGAGCTTGGAGAGGTCTATTTTTCAAAATTTGAATTTGTGATTTTTTTTCTGAATAAAACTTACCAAACTCAAATGTTTTCTTATTTATTTTAAAACTCCAATATCAAAAAAGTGATCAAGGGAATTTATATTCTACTCATCAAAACCCCTCCAAAAATGTAGAAAAAATGTGGTGTAAAAGTCACTTAAATTTTGCTAGGACGAGTCCCATTGATATCTACATATTTGTTTGTTTTGTTTTTTATAATATCACTGACACTACTCACTGGGCCAGATTTAGACTAGCAAATTCCATTAAAATGTGAAATTGAATGTGTAGATGCATTTTATTAATTTATTTAAAAGGTAAGTCTAAACAACATTTTTTCATATACATTTATTTTCAGTTGTTTTAAAGCCATTTCTAGAGGTAATTTATAGCAGTATTTGTCTGTCACTGCAGTGTTGGTTCTGTCTCTTAAAACATGCTTTTTCACAGGTTTGTTAATTAAATGGTTTTTGCTACAAGTCCAGCAGGACAGAGAATAGAAAGGGACAGACATATATACCATTAAAGTGGTTGATTGATATTATTATTATACATTATGAATTATTTTATGAAAATTGGAAAGTTGCTTCGAATTACATTTTCTTTCATTAGGCAACATTTCATTTTTGGGATCAGTTCCCCCTTTTTTGTCTGTTTTGGTTTAGTGGGGAGTTGCACATGCACTTAAAAATGTGTTTTATTTTATATATCATAACCTACAGACCTACAGGACTGTTGTATAAACAAGGTTACAAATGAAAGTATATAATACACAGAAATGTGCTTATGTTTTTAACAGCTACGGCCTTAATCAGGATATTTCTATATGTCTTATTCAGGCAATGCTGGGCATATGCATTCTCTTATCCCTTTACAGTGCCCCCGTCATTAAGCTTGATCCAACGCGTGGCAACCATGTCAGCTGGCACTGCTTTAGATACAGACATACACATGCAGAAAAGCAGCTGGATCTTTACAGCAGCAAATAGATCATCTGATTTATTTGTGCTGCTATGCCAGAGATGTATAAAAAAAAGCCATGACATTCCCAGTGCACACTGCCAAGCAGTCTTTGTGAGAATTATAACTGTTTAGGTGTCCAACACATTAATGTACTGGTTATTGCTTTGTTGGGAGACTGTAGAACCATCCAGATGAATCATCTTACAAATATTCATGCTTATCTTTTAATACGTTCTTTCCTTCATTACTCCTCCATTTCCATTACTCCTCTGTCAGCCAGAGGGTTAAATCTTTTATTGTTTAAGCTGTTTAGAAAATCTAGTGAGTTTATGGTGTTTGGATTAAGTTTAAAGTGTAATACAGTATCCATAGAGCTGCTGAAAAACACACAGACGAGGTAGAGTAAGTGCTATGAGTTTCTGTTATGTTTCATAATATTCAACTGGATACACTTTGGCATACTGTTTATTGTATGTCCCATTCAGTGCCCCTCACATTGGGGTGTAATCACCACTCGGGAGCTGCCCACCGTGACGTAATAATTATTGGACAGACAATACGTTCCCAATTCAGTCCCAAGGCCTGACTCACTAATGACTTAACCTATACTCAAACTGGCATATAAGATTGTAGTACGGTATTCTGTGATCACTGATCCTTATTTTCAAAAACTTAAAAGAGAAAAAAAAAAATAACATGACTGGGTGGGACTGAAATGTGTACCCCCGCCCCCCCATGAAACTATTCACTAAGCTCCTATCCCTGTTCCTGGTTGTTATGGGAACCCTAAGAACCGAATGATAAAGCTGCAGAAGATGAAGATGGTTAAAGAAGAAGGAAAAATAAAATTACAGAGGGGTGCCACTTTGTTATGCAAATATTAATCTCCATGTTCCAGTCTGAGGGAACTTTTGTGCAGAGTGGGCCACGCAGAGATCCTATGTGCCAATTCAGTTATGTACAGTGAATGTGCCCCATCAGAGTGGCTCAGGCGTTATTTGGGGCAAGAATGTGGCAGAGTGCACAAATTTTTAAAGAAGAGGAACACTGGCATAGAGTAGAAGGTTATCAATTAGAGTCTTTTGGGGTGCCTAGCAAATCAGTTTTACATTTCCTTCCCCTTAATGGCTATGGCAGACAAGATTTGCTACATTGGGTATAACATCCTGCCTGGATTTAAACCTGGAACCCACTGCTTGCCATGCAGCTTCCTTGCCTCACACCTATTTGAGTTGACTTGCTGGGTTCCTGGTTCACTTCAATAATTTCCTTAGTTATCCAGGCAGGAATGATGGCTATAGGTGCTCACCATTTACCTGTTCTAAATCTCCAATTATCCAATCCCTACCTCTCAGTTCCTTCCATGCCCGTTATAGATCTGTCTTGCATAGTTCCTGGATGTGCTTTCTGTTCTGTGTATTTGGTTCTGACCTCAGCCTGTATTTTGATTTCGACTGAACGCTGCCTGGACTGACCGCTTTGCCTGTTTGACTTTTCTTCTGAATCCTGATTTTGTACTACGCTGCTGTTCTGGTTTTGACCCAGCCTGCCTGACTCATCCTACTATCTGGTTCCCTTGCTTGCTCAGAACATTTGCTTTGATCCTCTCACTTTAAGACCTGGCAGCACCCTAGTAGCGGAGGGCTCCACCCATAGCCAAAGCTGGTTGTTATAGGCAGGAGTGTGAGCTGTGACCGGGACCTTGGCAATTGTTCTGGGTTTTGGGTTACTGATCATGACACCTGGCTTAATCTCCTCCAGTGCAAGTGTCCAAAGTTACATTCTTACTGAGATTAATGTAAACAGCAGGTGATAAAACATATGCAATGTAATGTGTATGTTTTTACACTGGAACTAGGTAAAACAGACTGTGCAGGCTGGAGTGGGCATATGTCTAACATAATAGCCAGAACACTACTTCCCCATTTACAGCTCTCTAAGCTTTTAGCAGTCAGTAACCAATCAGTAACTTGTGGGTGGAGGGGGGGTATATGGGACATAACTGTTCAGTTAGTTTGTTTTTGAATCTGACCTGTGTGCTCACAAACTTACAGAACAGTTATGTCCCCCCCCCTTAAAGTTACTGACTAACTAAGAGGTTAAAGAGCTGAAAGCAGAAAGTAGTCTTCTGGCTATTATGTTAGACATCTGCTCACTTCAGCCCTTATAGCTTCCATTTTTGCTAACTAACTATATTGGAAATATTTTTTATTTTGTGCAGTCTATCTGTTTTACCCAGTTTCATTTTAACACTGATCTGTTCCTTTAAGAGTGAAGACACACGGAGCTACTAGAAGCAGCTACTTGTCACAGCTACAAAAACAGACAATGCTGATTATTTACTGATAATTGTAAAACATAAATGTATGTTTTAGCAGAGGCTGTCTACAGCAGGTTATTTTCTGGCATTTAGTAGTCTTGACAGTAGCTGCTATTAAGTAGCCGTATGTGTCTTTGCCCTAACACAGGGATCCCCAACCTTTTATACCTGTGAGCCACAGTCTAATGGAAAAAGTGTTGGGGAGCAACACAAGCATGGAAAAAGCTCCTGGGGATGTAAATAAGAACTAAATTTGGCTATTTGGTAGTCCCTATGTGGACTGGCAGCCTACATGATGCTCTGTTTGGCATTACACTGGGTTTTATGCAATCAACACTTGCCTCCAAGCCAAAAATGTAAAAATAACTAACTACTTTGAGGCCACTGGGAGCAACATCCAAGGAGTTGAGAGGCAACATGTTGCTCACAAGCCACTGGTTGGGGATCACTGCCCTAACATGTTCCACGGCTTTGCATTGGATTCTTAGGGTCCCCAGTCACATACCAATTAGTGAGTGGTTCAGGTGACAGAAAGAAAGAAAAATAAACTGAAGAGGCCAGAAATACAAAGATCAGAAATTAAATATTTCACAGTCCATTCTGGTTACTGGAGTCACTGACCCTGACAACCATATCACATTTTAAATTTCAGACTGGAAAGCTGCAGAATGGAGGGCTAATAATTAATAAAAAGCATACATTAGTCTGAAAGTTAATTTTAAGATTACGTTTCCATTTTTACCCCATTAGTGCCGTTGAGGCCAAGTGTTGCTGTATGTATGGTGCAGCAGGTACCTGTATCAGATACAGACAGAAGCACCATAATCTATATCTATGGTATGATTCTGATGTCTGATGTTATTCATGGCCAAATTCCATTCAGCATCATTAGCATACTAACCAGCGTCTACAATTCTGCTGACAGGTGGTGAACATAATTGGAATGCACCACATAGCAGCGAGTACATAGCCTGTCTGTACATGCACTTTAGACGGTGGCACATTACTTATGATCAATGCTACATTGCTGAGTGAAACTCTCACCTTTAAACAGAGGGTTGCAGGCAGAAAACATTTTGGTTGTATAAAGTTTTTATTTGCGCCTGAGGAATTACTTCACCATGCCATATAGTTATCAAGAGGAAGAAAACAGACTAAAATGAATAACTAAATAGGTCAAATAAAAGCTTCAGCATGATGTAGATCCATTAGAGCAGTGATCCCCAACCAGTGGCTCGTGAGCAACATGTTGCTCACCAACCCCTTGGATGTTGCTCCCAGTGGCCTTAAAGCAGGTGCTTATTTTTGACTTTCTGGTAAGGAGGCGAGTTTTGATTGCATAAAAACCAAGTATAACGCCAAACAGAATCTCCTGTAGGCTGCCAGTCCACATAGGGGCTATTAAGTAGCCAATTATAGCTCTCATTGGTAGCTCCAGGAACCATTTTCATGCTTGCATTGCTCTTCAACACTTTTTCCATTTAAATGTGGCTCACAAGTATAAAAGGTTGGGGATCCCTGCATTAGAGCAACATAATTTGGTAATGTAAAAACCCCTGAGTTGATTTTAACTCATCAAACTTATAAATGCAGCATGAAATTGGCCACATGGGCTGTCTGATCGTATGTTGAAGCAGTAAAAACGGAAGAGCAGTGTGTCAGCTCCCACAGAGATGGTGATGCCCTACTAGTTGGGTTTCTATGTTCTTATTGTACTGTACCAATGGATAGTCTATAGATGGCACTGCCTTACAACACTGCCCACAACACATTAAATAAGGAGATTAAACCCCAAAATACAATTTTGCCTAATGTAAGAAAGTGGAACTTTAGGCAACCTTCCAATACACATTCATTAAAAATGTTCAAAGGTTTTTAAGTTATTTGTAAATGCAGTTGCTATTCAATGCAGTATTTGTATATTCTGCACTGCTGGTGGTTCAGCTCTATGGCCAAGGTGTATGATGCAACAAGGAGTCTGAGATATAGGGAAAAAATGTGGCTAATATGATATGATCAAGGCAGGTATCTTTAACCTTCCTGGTGTTAGGTGGATATTAGTATTAAGATGCCAATCCCAGATAATTTTTCTACAGGTGAGTTAAAATAGGTAATGAATTCATTGGCAGCTTAGCATGTGGCATTAACCTTTTTTAAACGATAAACAAATAAATCAGTCGACAGTGAATTTTTTTCGTATATGAATAAAGAAAACCATATTTTTTTATTTTTTAACCACATCCCAAATCCCTGAGGACAATCTTTGACCTTTTCTACCACAGAAAATCTACAGTGTCTCCCATGATCTATCAAAACCCAAAGACAAATATATCTAATAATTTGTTAATGACCCTTCCTCTATTTATTCTCAAGTGTGCTAATTATCCTGCATATCCTATCTAACATCACAGTTGTGTATGACATATACCAAAACCGAAATCTCAATACTTCATTGATTTTAATTCATTGAAAGTTTTTGTTTGCAACTGTAGCAATAAAAGAAGCAATGAAAAAAACTCATGCTCTTATTGTGCATAACAAACTGGATCTTTATGTTTCTGAGCCCTAAGGCACTTAGTACAGTATATATATGACAATAAATTTCCTATAACAGTATATATATATATATATATATATATAGTTTAATTAATTCATTCATTTTGTATTATTTGTGGTTAATTAATAATTATTTTACTTTTTGTTCAGCAACTCTCCAGTTTTAGGGTTCAAATTACATTAGGAACCAGGGAGTAGAATGAGAGACTCCTCACTTTCCCCCTCCCTCCTCACCTTCTAATTGTGTAGCCAGTGCATGGGTATCTTGTCCTCCCATTCTATCACATAAACAAGATTCTGGCATGATACAAAGCTTGCCTTACTAACAGTGTCCACAAAATGGCACCTGCCTGCTTGCTGTGACTGAGCAATTTCAAGACTAAAGGAAACAAGATTTAAATAATTTTATAGTGTAAGTAAAGTTTATTTTGCTCAAGCTAACATGATAGAAAATCATTTGGTGTTATTTCTTAGTGTGACAGGTCCCCTTTACAGTAATTAAAAACTGCAAAAAATAAAGAAGACCAATTAAAAAGTTGCTTAGAATTGGCCTTTTATACCATACAATGGGGCAGATTCATCAGAGTACAAGTTGGAATCCTGAAATGGGTAAAGTTCGGATTAGATACGATAATTTCTGATGTTCAGAAATGTCATGGAAATGCTTACGAAAAAATTGTATTAGACACAATAATATCGTATTGGCGATCCGAAAGTCACTAAATTTTCGTATCCGAAAGATTGTAATCGGTGGGAAAACCTTTCTGCCTTTTTGGAAGCCTCCCATAGGACTCAATGGCACTCTGCAGCTCCAACCTGGCCCAAGGAAAGTCTCCCATAGGGCTCAATGACACTCTGCAGCTCCAACCTGGCCCAAGGAAAGTCTCTCATAGGGCTCAATGGCACTCTGCAGCTCCAACCTGGCCCAAGGAAAGTCTCCCATAGGACTCAATGGCACTCTGCAGCTCCAACCTGGCCCAAGGAAAGTCTCCCATAGGGCTCAATGGCACTCTGCAGCTCCAACCTGGCTAAAGGAAAGTCTCCCATAGGGCTCAATGGCACTCTGCAGCTCCAACCTGGCCCAAGGAAAGTCTCCCATAGGGCTCAATGGCACTCTGCAGCTCCAACTTGGCCCAAGGAAAGCCTCCCATAGGGCTCAATGGCACTCTGCAGCTCCAACCCGGCCCAAGGAAAGTCTCCCATAGGACTCAATGGCACTCTGCAGCTCCAACCTGGCCAAAGGAAAGTCACGATACTGAAGCTTGAATGAATCTGAAACTTTCGTACTCGGCGCGATAAATACGATTTTGTCCCACAAATTGTTGCGCTTTTTGTTGCAAAGTACAAAAAAGTCGCAAAAAATACGCACAGTACGAAAACTTAGAAATACTGAGATCGTACTTTGATAAATGGGCCCCTAAAAGTTTACTTAAAGGTGAACCACCCCTTTAAGCAAAACCAAACTTAAGCTATTTTAGTCAAAGCACTGTTAATCTTGCAATGGCTCTGGTGAGACTCTTACCCTTATGCTTAGTTTCTGCCCTAAAGCTTCCTTAAAGAAGATACAGGGATGTCTATACTGGGACATGTAGTCAGGGCCCCGAGCTGCAGAGGGTCCAATCTGCATACAATCAAGGTACCCGATATTTACCCGGATTAAAATAATTCAGTCAAAAGTGTAATAAAAGTGAGGATAACAAATGGGAGCCTACTAAATAGGAAAAAAATACATTTTGAATTAATCTGAACCCCCAGACCCAGTGAACCTTATCTCAAACTCCCAGTAAAGTTGGAACAAATACATATGTAGTGACACTGAACCTGATCAGGACAGACATTTTTATATGCTCCCATTTAATTTTATTTCATGCAAGTGCCTGTTAAGCCCTGCTGCCTCTTGGATAATATACAGTACCTGCCATGATGGCAGAACCTAAAATAAAAAGAAACACTATTTAGTTAGTATTTCTGGGGCTTATGTATTAGCACAGTAGCCATAGACATTAGGTTCTGGTTTAAGTATCAGATTGGAAGATGAACAGGAGAGGGCCTGTATAAACAAATAAAGTATAATTATATCAATCCTTTTCTCACAATCCTGTGTAAACCTAGAATTGAACTAATTAGAATTCCAAGCATTATGAACAGGAGAAGTTTTGGACCAGCAGAACCCCCTAAAATTGTGAGATAAGAAAACAGTCAGAAGCTGAGGTGATGGTAGTGGGATGTGCACCAAGTAGCACATGAACAGCTAATATAATCCGTAAAACATAGACAGGTACTAATCACAGTGTTTTCCACTATATATGAAGGGAATAATGTAAATACTGCTAGAGCTACTATCATTCATTCCCATTGTAGTCAGCTGGAAGTATTAATGTTTGTATATATAGTTTATGTATGTGAGTGTATAGATAGGTCAGTATAGGTTTGTGGGTTCTGGGTTTACTTGGAAGGGTTGAACTTGATGGACTCTGGTCTTTTTTCAACCCTATGTACAGTAACTATGTAATAGTTACTGTACATAGATTCACCTTACAGGCCATGGGTATTTGTTCTGCAGGACACCTGACGAGAGCTACTTAAAGGGCAACTCATACCAGCCTTGCATATGTGCCTATAGTTTTGAGTAACTAATGATATGCAGCATTTTAACATTTGACCCGCACCTCAAATGGGGTAATTTTAACTTTACATCACAGCTTAAGCTTTAGAGCGTGAAGTTATGGCTACACCTGTCTTTTTACCCAGTTAATTAGTGAGATGAATGTGGTAGCAAGTATTATCCGAGATATCTTTGTCTTTTCCTTTCACTGTCTACAAATGCTCTGTACGATCAACAAGTCATCCTGCCACAAATTTTCTCAGCTTAGACAATAGGTTTGTATCTGATTTTTTCATAATTATTTCCCTGCGGCCCACTTACGCAGGAATAAAAATATTGATTTATTTGCAGAATGTAGTTCAAAGAGACTTATTCTATTGGGGCATGCCCTTCGTTCAACTCTGAAATGTTCCTTTACACCGCTATCAACTCAGAAGGTAATTTTATAAATGTGGCATCTGCAATAACTGCCTAGGAAATGAAGGAAACTATTTATTAATTTGCCAATATTTCTAACTAACTAGCCTTGCATTGTGTGATGTTTTGACAAGCAAAACAAGTCCATAAACAATAAGGAACAATGAGAAGATGAGCACACGCTGTTCTTAAGCTTGAAACATTGTGGTTGTGTATTTCTATTCCTTTACTAAACCAAGGTATGCCTACATCTTTCTGCTCATTGGTTGTTTCTGTGCTTTTGAAGCTGCATAACTGAGGGATACCAATATGGCAATATCACTTTGTTTAAACTGATATATGATGTCCAGTCTGCCCAGCTGTGTATCTGGACCCTGCTATACCTACAATTCATAAGGCAGCTCATTCATACTTAGTCTTAGGAATGCACCGAATCCAATTCGGGCAAACCCTGAATCCTTCGTAAAAGATTTGGCCAAATACCGAACCGAATCCGAACCCTAATTTGCATATGTAAAGTAGGTCACGGAAGGGTTAAAGGTTTCAAAAATTTAAACTTTCCTGTTTATGTGACAAAAAGTCACACGCTTTTAAGGATTCAGACAGGAGCGTGGATTCTGCCAAATCCAAATCATAGCGAAAAAGGCTGAATCTTGCCCGAATCCCAAACCCAATCCTGAAATCGGTGCATCCCTACTTAGTATACTTCTTAAAAAATAATTTAAGGGTACATTCACCTATATATTAACTTTCAGTATGCTAGAGTGACATATTAAAAAAAAACTTTTTAGTAGGTTTTTAGTATTTTTGTTTTTGTATATTTTTCAAATGATTAGCTTTCCCATTCTGCATTGCTGCTTGTCCCTCTGAAGTTTACAAACCACTGCAACAGCACAAACTATAACCACTACAGGTGCTGCTATAGATTGTTTGTAGACAAAGTAGAAGCCATAATATGAGACTATTAGGGCTCTGGCACACGGGGAGATTAGTCGCCCGCGACAAAACCTGCCATCCCACCTGCAACAATGTCGAAAAAGACTCGTGAGGCTTTTTCGACGATTTGCGCGAAATCGCGCCGCCGCGCGTTTACATTGTCGCCGGTGGGATGGCAGGTGAAGGCAACTCAGGGAGATTAGTCACCCGCGAACAGGGAGTTTTGTCGCGGGTGACTAATCTCCCCGTGTGCCAGAGCCCTTAGACCTCGCTTTCAGTTATATAGATGTTCAGAGCTGACAATTGCACTCATACCCTCCCTGGGGCTTAATGGCAGAGGTTCACAGCAAAACAAAAAAAAATAATACCTTGTTTCACAAGTTGCTATGAATCTGCATATAAGTATTATTTTATCAGCCTTGGCATTACTGACTTTTGTATTGCTTACGTTAAGGAAGAATTTAAGCAGTGCAATACGAATACCAATTCCAAACCAAAGTTCTAAGCCAATAAAATGGCAGGAATGCAAGTGTTTAACAGCTTTACAAATTCCTGGCCTGAAAAAGTACATGGATCTTGTCAATATGATGTTTTAATGAGTGGTAAAATGCTACCAGCTTTCTTTTGTGCCAAACATAAACCTACAGGTAAAATTCTGACACGTCTGTAAATTGGATGATATTATAGTAAAAGGATTTATAAGTGCATAAACAACGTATGAGGCAAAAAAAGTATGGAACTTTATTTCACTTTTAAAAACGTTATAAGAAAGATATTTGACATAGCGGAACTGTATTTAGTGGAACTCCTAATAGGGAGAAAAACAACTATTATTTACAGATTTTTGGAACAAATGGCAAAAAACCCAAGGACATAGTGACATAGTTTCCCCAGCTGGGGCAGTTGAAAGGGCAATAGGGCTGAAATGTGGGATGAATGTGTGTTTATTGTGATAGATATGACTGGACCTATACCATGATTATTGCATTAACGATGTATATGGTACATTGGTACTAGAAACCTCTTTTTTGAGATTAAGAGGGTCACTAATCAAATGTTCGATTATAAATTGGAGCTTTAACTAAAAAATAGATTTTGACCTTTCACCACACTGACAAATAGGATGTCAGTGTTCATAGGATATGTGGCCATCCTATTAATGTACTCTGGTATATCCTACAACTAAGTATGCAGCAATACTTTCTATTTAAGGCCCCTAGGTGTATAAGTCCTACTTGGACGGGCAGTTCATTTTTAAATTCACTTTCAGCACAATGAAGACAGTAGCTTCACTTTGTTTTATTTTGGGCATTTAAATGATCTACTTTTTTTGTTTGCAGCTCTAGCACTTTTTTGAATAATAATCGCCTGACCCACTAGTGGGTCCAGACAATTGTTGTAGATATTACAATTACAAACATTTTCCTAGGGAGTGATGTGGGCTGTACATGGGGCAAACAGGCAATAATGGCAGGTTACTAGTCACATAAATGAAATGATCTTTAATTTAAACTTTTTTTCTTTAATGTAGTACCCTGAATTCTTTTTTTTTCAGATCATTAACAGGAAAGAAATATACTCTTAGCAATAAAACTGTATCTAAAAGGCTTAAAATCTGCTTTCCATTTCTCCTTTTTCGTGACCAGAGCTTAACTGTATTTCAAATTTACAACTGTTTAATTCTGCGTATACTTTGAATATGATTTATGCAAGGTTATTATTTGTATAAAAAACTGCCCTTCAGAGCTCATCAGTACAATAAAATCTATAAAGTATATGTGTATATGTGCACAAGTATAGCCATCTGCCAGCATTTACTTGAGGAACACTTTTTCATTTCGGGTCATGCATATTTTAACGATAATAATAGCAATCGTGAAACATAGATTACCAAGTTGCTACACAGACCCAACAATTTTCCACTAGCTCATCTTAAAGATTTATGGGCGTTTGTACTCTAAGTACTTTTTGGAGAAACAGAGTCTTGGAACCTTTATGGAAATTGTTCCACCTGTGAAAGAAAAAATGAACCATGAGTTATGAATGTATACTTAAACTTCATTTAGCATGAGGACATCTCTGCAACATATTCCAAGAAACAAGCGTATTTTATACTAGATGAAAGGTGAAACAAAAAGTATTTTATGATGGATTGGTTTAACTCAACAATAAATATGCAAAGATGGAAACACAGCACAAGGTTGCAACCTTCTGACTCCCGTCGTAAGACCATAATCTGGAGGAAGAACTTTATTGGCAATATAAAATGCATATTTGCCAGAGGAAAAAAAAAGTACTTTGAGAAATAACCCCTTAAGACAGATATATAATTTCTATCTACAGACTCTTTATTAGACCTCACTTAGACTGGCAGAAACTAGGGGGCTCATTAACAGATGGGGGGTTCATGGTGCACAAAGTTTTCATTTTTTGTGCACTTTGCACCCTGCCCCAGTATCAGCACCTGTAGGACTTTGTGCTCCAGAATGAAGGGCAAGAACCTGCGTTTTCTCCATGAATGCAGTTCTGCCTGCATTCAGACACCTGGCGAAGAGCTTGTTGATGCGGTTCCCAAACCAATAGCACCTATGCATAGGGCCAAACAATCAAACTGGCCCAATATCGCTCACCTGTAGGTTGGTATATCAGGATAAGATCCGCATGCTTGGCGAGGTCATCGGTTCAGGGATCGCCGGTTTGGTTCGCTGTCGGTTCCATCTTACAGTGTATGGCCACCTAAAGAGTGGATAAGGATACCCATAAAGTAAAGCTGCTAACAGAAGGGTTTACATTTGTAGCAGTAACATCCTTATCTGCATGGCCACAGGATATTAGTATGCTGGAAATAGAGCAGGGACAAGCAACTGAACTAAGGACTTAAACCCAGAGTAACAACATTTTTACCTGAAAATGGAAGACATCCAAGCACCAAGACATCCAAGGCATTCAAAATATACAGGGTTATAAATTTTTGCATGTAAGTGAATGTGAAAATGTGTCTGTGTGCGCATGTGTGTATATACATATATAAATCTCAAAAGGGAAAACTGTACTCAAAGTTGCACTGATCAGTGCAAAATTATGAAAAGTAAAGTTACATTTCACATTCTAGTTCATCAGGATTCAAACAAATCAGCAAACCACTGAGAAGCCTTCTGTATTAAGAAACCCTTTCCCTGGCCATACAAGAGAGGGTGCAAAATAAAAAGATGTTTTTAATATAGTCAGCCAAAAGGCTGAAGTTAACAGATGTCTAACATAATAGCCAGAACACAACTTCCTCCTCTGTATCTGTCTAACCTAGTCAGCAAATTTTCTGGGCCCCCCAGGTCTGCTATCGCCAACCCCGCCCCTGGGCCGGCAACCCCCAAACTCCACTTCTCTCCCCACAGAACCAAAGGTCAAACAGACAGGAAAAGTAAATAAAACCCTTTTGGCCAAGGGGTTATTAAAGGGGTGGTTGTCCTTCAGGTTTACTTTTAGTATGTTTTAGAATGACCTATTTTTAGAAACTTTTCAATTGGTCTTCATTTTTTTATAGTTTTGATTTATTTGCCTTCATCTTCTGACTCTTTCCAGCTTTCAAATGGGGGTCACTGACCCCGGCAGCCTGTGTTGCTCTGTGAAGCTACAATTTCATTGTTACTTTTTATTACTTATTTTTCTATTTATGCTCCCTTCTATTAATATTCCCGTGTCTCTTTCAAACCACTAGCTGGTTGCTAGGTTAAATTGAACTCTAGCAACCAGGTAGCTGCTGAAATTCCAAACTGGAGAGCTCCTGAACAAAAAGCTAAATAATTAAAAAACTGCAAATAATACAAAATGAAGACCAATTGCAAATTGTCTCAGAATAGCTACATCAGGGGTCCCCAACTTTTTTAACCTGTGAATATAAAAAAGGTTGGGTAGCAACACAAGCATGAAAAAAGTCTGTATTTTGTTATTTTGTAGCCCCTATGTGGATTGGCAGACTGTACCCACAGGTGACAAGTCTCTGGAAAACACCTTCCCATTCTCTTAATTTGCTGGCCAGGGGCCCCTAAAGATAAAAAAAAACAAAACACTGCTGGCCATAGTGATGGGTCACACAGCTGAGCGGCAGTGTAAAGCCAGAGAGAGGGTGCCTGTGCTTCCCCCAAGCTAGCCATATTAGAACGAGAAGCAAACATACTGAGTATGCAATTATCATTTGTCACAAATACCCATAATACTTTCCGACCCTTTCTTGACTTAAACCAAATGCCCACAGTTATAGCAGCCTTTGGTACTAGATTTCATGCGGATGCACATTTTTTTAATTGATTTTTGACGGTGTAGGTGCCTAGAATTCTCGGCTTTAATCCTGCAACAGCGACTCTCACACTGCAGAAATATACTCTTCCGCTGCTCGGAGAAGGGTTTTTGGAGAGGCGTCCGTCCCCTCCTATCCCAGCCCCTCCTATCCAAGCCCAGCCTTCCCAAACTTGTCGCATTTCTCCCGCAGCTAAGGAATAAAGCGCAGCGTTAGGGGGCGGGGACAGCCAGGGCTAGGGGCTGACTCTGTGGGTGGAGCCGAGCTTTGCTGACGTTGCTGGCTTATCCCATACCGCTATAGTGGCGGTGCTGCCAGCTAGGCTGGAGATGTGTAGGTACCGTAGCTTGCTGCTCTTGGGGCTTGTCTTGTTCTTATTTTCCACAGCTCATGGCTACAGGAAGAGGGGACCTGTCGTGACTGCCAAGGTAACACGTTACTTCCGAACACTCCAACTCTTGAGCAAAGCCAGAAACGGGCTGCCCCACCGCCCCATCAGCCCAGTGGGTCAGTAATAGTAGCAGCTAGCCCGCCGCCCCATTATCAGCCCAGTGGGTCAGTAATAGTAGCAGCTAGCCCCCCGCCCCATTATCAGCCCAGTGGGTCAGTAATAGTAGCATATAGCTCGCCGCCCCATTATCAGCCCAGTGGGTCAGTAATAGTAGCATATAGCTCGCCGCCCCATTATCAGCCCAGTGGGTCAGTAATAGTAGCATATAGCCCGCCGCCCCATTATCAGCCCAGTGGGTCAGTAATAGTAGCATATAGCCCGCCGCCCCATTATCAGCCCAGTGGGTCAGTAATAGTAGCATATAGCCCGCCGCCCCATTATCAGCCCAGTGGGTCAGTAATAGTAGCAGCTAGCCCCCCGCCCCATTATCAGCCCAGTGGGTGAGTAATAGTAGCAGCTAGCCCACCGCCCCATTATCAGCCCAGTGGGTCAGTAATAGTAGCAGCTAGCCCCCCGCCCCATTATCAACCCAGTGGATCAGTAATGGTAGCAGCTAGCCCCCCGCCCCATTATCAACCCAGTGGATCAGTAATGGTAGCAGCTAGCCCCCCGCCCCATTATCAGCCCAGTGGGTCAGTAATAGTAGCAGCTAGCCCCCCGCCCCATTATCAGCCCAGTGGGTCAGTAATAGTAGCAGCTAGCCCCCCGCCCCATTATCAGCCCAGTGGGTGAGTAATAGTAGCAGCTAGCCCACCGCCCCATTATCAGCCCAGTGGGTCAGTAATAGTAGCAGCTAGCCCCCCGCCCCATTATCAACCCAGTGGATCAGTAATGGTAGCAGCTAGCCCCCCGCCCCATTATCAACCCAGTGGATCAGTAATGGTAGCAGCTAGCCCCCCGCCCCATTATCAGCCCAGTGGGTCAGTAATAGTAGCATATAGCCCGCCGCCCCATTATCAGCCCAGTGGGTCAGTAATAGTAGCAGCTAGCCCCCCGCCCCATTATCAGCCCAGTGGGTCAGTAATAGTAGCAGCTAGCCCCCCGCCCCATTATCAGCCCAGTGGGTCAGTAATAGTAGCATATAGCCCGCCGCCCCATTATCAGCCCAGTGGGTCAGTAATAGTAGCAGCTAGCCCCCCGCCCCATTATCAGCCCAGTGGGTGAGTAATAGTAGCAGCTAGCCCGCCGCCCCATTATCAGCCCAGTGGGTCAGTAATAGTAGCATATAGCCCGCCGCCCCATTATCAGCCCAGTGGGTCAGTAATAGTAGCATATAGCCCCCCGCCCCTTTATCAGCCCAGTGGGTCAGTAATAGTAGCAGCTAGCCCCCCGCCCCATTATCAGCCCAGTGGGTCAGTAAAAGTAGCAGCTAGCCCCCTGCCCCATTATCAGCCCAGTGGGTCAGTAATAGTAGCATATAGCCCGCCGCCCCATTATCAGCCCAGTGGGTCAGTAATAGTAGCAGCTAGCCCCCCGCCCCATTATCAGCCCAGTGGGTCAGTAATAGTAGCATATAGCCCGCCGCCCCATTATCAGCCCAGTGGGTCAGTAATAGTAGCAGCTAGCCCCCGCCCCATTATCAGCCCAGTGGGTCAGTAATAGTAGCAGCTAGCCCCCCGCCCCATTATCAGCCCAGTGGGCCAGTAATAGTAGCAGCTAGCCCCCCGCCCCATCAGCCCAGTGGGTCAGTAATAGTAGCAGCTAGCCCCCCGCCCCATTATCAGTCCAGTGGGTCAGTAATTGTAGCAGCTAGCCCCCCGCTCCATTAACAGCCCAGTGGGTCAGTAATAGTAGCAGCTAGCCCGCCGCCCCATTATCAGCCCAGTGGGTCAGTAATTGTAGCAGCTAGCCCCCCGCTCCATTATCAGCCCAGTGGGTCAGTAATAGTAGCAGCTAGCCCGCGCCCCATTATCAGCCCAGTGGGTCAGTAATAGTAGCAGCTAGCCCCCCGCCCCATTATCAGCCCAGTGGGTCAGTAATAGTAGCATATAGCCCGCCGCCCCATTATCAGCCCAGTGGGTCAGTAATAGTAGCAGCTAGCCCCCCGCCCCATTATCAGCCCAGTGGGTGAGTAATAGTAGCAGCTAGCCCGCCGCCCCATTATCAGCCCAGTGGGTCAGTAATAGTAGCATATAGCCCGCCGCCCCATTATCAGCCCAGTGGGTCAGTAATGGTAGCAGCTAGCCCCCCGCCCCCCCCGCCCCTTTATCAGCCCAGTGGGTCAGTAATAGTAGCAGCTAGCCCCCCGCCCCATTATCAGCCCAGTGGGTCAGTAAAAGTAGCAGCTAGCCCCCTGCCCCATTATCAGCCCAGTGGGTCAGTAAT
Organism: Xenopus tropicalis; assembly: GCF_000004195.4. Taxonomy (NCBI): domain Eukaryota; kingdom Metazoa; phylum Chordata; class Amphibia; order Anura; family Pipidae; genus Xenopus; species Xenopus tropicalis. The sequence continues at coordinate 169,413,310 of NC_030677.2, forward strand.
AGTAGCATATAGCCCGCCGCCCCATTATCAGCCCAGTGGGTCAGTAATAGTAGCAGCTAGCCCCCCGCCCCATTATCAGCCCAGTGGGGTCAGTAATAGTAGCATATAGCCCGCCGCCCCATTATCAGCCCAGTGGGTCAGTAATAGTAGCAGCTAGCCCCCCGCCCCATTATCAGCCCAGTGGGTCAGTAATAGTAGCAGCTAGCCCCCCGCCCCATTATCAGCCCAGTGGGCCAGTAATAGTAGCAGCTAGCCCCCCGCCCCATCAGCCCAGTGGGTCAGTAATAGTAGCAGCTAGCCCCCCGCCCCATTATCAGTCCAGTGGGTCAGTAATTGTAGCAGCTAGCCCCCCGCTCCATTAACAGCCCAGTGGGTCAGTAATAGTAGCAGCTAGCCCGCCGCCCCATTATCAGCCCAGTGGGTCAGTAATTGTAGCAGCTAGCCCCCCGCTCCATTATCAGCCCAGTGGGTCAGTAATAGTAGCAGCTAGCCCGCGCCCCATTATCAGCCCAGTGGGTCAGTAATAGTAGCAGCTAGCCCCCCGCCCCATTATCAGCCCAGTGGGTCAGTAATAGTAGCATATAGCCCGCCGCCCCATTATCAGCCCAGTGGGTCAGTAATAGTAGCAGCTAGCCCCCCGCCCCATTATCAGCCCAGTGGGTCAGTAATAGTAGCAGCTAGCCCCCTGCCCCATTATCAGTCCAGTGGGTCAGTAATTGTAGCAGCTAGCCCCCCGCTCCATTAACAGCCCAGTGGGTCAGTAATAGTAGCAGCTAGCCCGCCGCCCCATTATCAGCCCAGTGGGTCAGTAATTGTAGCAGCTAGCCCCCCGCTCCATTATCAGCCCAGTGGGTCAGTAATAGTAGCAGCTAGCCCGCGCCCCATTATCAGCCCAGTGGGTCATTAATAGTAGCAGCTAGCCCCCCGCCCCATTATCAGCCCAGTGGGTCAGTAATAGTAGCATATAGCCCGCCGCCCCATTATCAGCCCAGTGGGTCAGTAATAGTAGCAGCTAGCCCCCCGCCCCATTATCAGCCCAGTGGGTCAGTAATAGTAGCAGCTAGCCCCCCGCCCCATTATCAGCCCAGTGGGCCAGTAATAGTAGCAGCTAGCCCCCCGCCCCATCAGCCCAGTGGGTCAGTAATAGTAGCAGCTAGCCCCCCGCCCCATTATCAGTCCAGTGGGTCAGTAATTGTAGCAGCTAGCCCCCCGCTCCATTAACAGCCCAGTGGGTCAGTAATAGTAGCAGCTAGCCCGCCGCCCCATTATCAGCCCAGTGGGTCAGTAATTGTAGCAGCTAGCCCCCCGCTCCATTATCAGCCCAGTGGGTCAGTAATAGTAGCAGCTAGCCCGCGCCCCATTATCAGCCCAGTGGGTCAGTAATAGTAGCAGCTAGCCTGCCGCTCCATTATCAGCCCAGTGGGTCAGTAATAGTAGCAGCTAGCCCCCCGCCCCATTATCAGCCCAGTGGGTCAGTAATAGTAGCAGCTAGCCCCCCGCCCCATTATCAACCCAGTGGATCAGTAATTGTAGCAGCTAGCCCCCCGCTCCGTTATCAGCCCAGTGGGTCAGTAATAGTAGCAGCTAGCCCCCCGCCCCCCCGCCCCTTTATCATCCCAGTGGGTCATTAATAGTAGCAGCTAGCCCCCCGCCCCATTATCAGCCCAGTGGGTCAGTAAAAGTAGCAGCTAGCCCCCTGCCCCATTATCAACCCAGTGGATCAGTAATTGTAGCAGCTAGCCCCCCGCTCCGTTATCAGCCCAGTGGGTCAGTAATAGTAGCAGCTAGCCCGCCACCTCATTATCAGCCCAGTGGGTCAGTAATAGTAGCAGCTAGCCCCCCGCTCCATTATCAGCACAGTTTGTCAGTAATAGTAGCAGCTAGCCCCCCGCCCCATTATCAGCCCAGTGGGTCAGTAATTGTAGCAGCTAGCCCGCCTCAACCTGTGCTGCTCAGTCACTTCAAGCGTGGAGTTAATGGTGCCCACACCTTCTAGTCACCAATGCACATGGCTTTTGGGGGAGAGACATTAATTGGGTGTTTTTGGCACTTTAAGTCTAGTAACCCCTAGCAACCAATAAAAAAACCCACAGCTAACCAGTAAAAGCTAGGTTTCCTGTAGCACATTTTTGAAACTATTATTATAGTACCTGCAAGGGGGAATACCCTGGGCTGTCTGTACATAATACTCTCACACTGTTAGAAATATAGCTAGAATCATGGCCATAAAGCATGACAGGATTGCCACTTTTTAAAGGGGAAGTATTGTCTGGTTTAAGCCAGAGGCCCATGCTCAGTTACACAGCGTGAAGTGGCCTCAGATTATGGTTGCTTGCCATCCTGTTATTTGCTGACCAGGAGCATGTTCATTGAAAGACAGGACCATTTTGCTTTCCCATGCAAGTGCTCTACCTCGATGATGACAGGAAGTGACATGTCTAAACATGGTGGCCGCCAACCCCACTGCGCAGCTCTGGGTAGTTATATCCTTTTTCTCTTTCAAACACCCAATTGGCTAATAATTTTTAAATGAAGACAGTGATTTTTGCCCTGTCTGTACGACATTAGCCAAATCCGACAGATGCCAAGGTAACTTTTAGTATGTTAAAGAATGGCCCATTATAAGCAATTTTTTAATTGGTCTTAATTGTTTATTAATAGTTTTTTCAATTATTTGCTGCCTTCTTCTGCTTGCAGCTTTCAAATGGGGGTTGCTGACCCCGGCAGCCAAAATATTGCTCTGTGAGGCTACAGTTTTATTGTTTCTTTTTTTACTTATCTTTCTATTCTGGTACTCTCCTATTCATATACCAGTCTCTCATTTAAACCACTCCCTGGTTGCTTAGGTAATTTGGACCCTAGCAACCAGATGTTAAAATTCCAAACGCTAGAGCTGCTGAAAAAATAGCTAGATTATACAAAAAACAACAAATAAAAAATGACCAATTGCAAATTGTCTCAGAATAGCACTCTCTAAATTTTACTTAAGTTAATTTACAGGTGAACAACCACTTTAAGGTAATGCTAGGTGTGTATTGTAAGGCAAAGGATACCCTTTCTTTACTGCCTATATTAAATTAAAGGACAAGGAAAGGAAAAGTCACTTGGGGGTGCCAAAATGTTAGGCCCCAAGTGACTTAAATCGCTTACCTTTTACCCCAGGCTGGTGCCCCTGTTCGGAGAGAACAGCATCAGCCCGGGGTACCTGCAGCACTTCCTCCTTCCTGTATCGCTCGCGCGCGCATGCGCAGTAGGCTAAAAGCCGAACTTTAACAGAGAAGTCGGCTTTTCACTCTACTGCTGATGCGCCGGTAATGGGGTCCCGGCAAAACGAAGCCGGAAGGAGGAAGCACATCACTCCAGGTACCCCGGGCTGGTGCTGTTCTCTCCCAACAGGGGCACCAGCCCGGGGTACAAGGAAAGCGATTAAAGTCACTTGGGGGTGTCAAACATTTTGGCAACCCCAAGTGACTTAGCCTTTCCTTGTCCTTTACGCTAAGAAATACGCTTTTTGAACTTTATAAATGTAAACAACCAAAGAGGTGCTTCATGCTGCCCTCCATTGCTCGCTTCTTCTACCAACTGCACGTTTGAAGTAATATATGAAAATAGTCCTTTTTATATTCATATATTACAGTTTCCCTTTTTTAACTTATCAGTAGTTCAGTACTGTTTAGTAATATATTGGCCTGTCTCATATTCTTTTCAGTTCAACATAAATGTATTTCTTGTCATATCTAGGTGTTCTTCAATGTAGAGATTGGAGGCACTGATGCCGGCAGAATTGTTATTGGCTTGTTTGGAAAAGTTGTACCGAAGACTGTGAAGAACTTTGTTGCGCTAGCAACTGGGGAAGTAAGGTTTTGTCTGCTCTTGTTATATAATACATTAGGGAACATTATACAACTATATACACATACACCTATAGACTCCTTTGTTCAACACAATAAATATAACTTGTTTTGAAAAAGTATTGTGCCTATTCATTAAGTAAACAAAATTACATTTGTAATATTTATATTATAGTACAGGTATTTTGTTTTCTAGAATGCTTGGGACCTGTGGTTTTCTGGATAAGGGGTCATAATTTGGATCACCATACCTTAAGAATGGGAAAAAAATTGGATTGGAAACGAACATTTTTCCATATTTTTGCGATTTTTTCGTCACCGTCGCGACTTTTTTGTAGCCGTTACGAATTGCGCGAATTGTCGCGACTTTTTCATAGCCATTACGACTTTCGTGAATTGTTGCGACTTTTTCATAGCCATTGCGACTTTCGTGAATTGTTGCGACTTTTTCATAGCCATTACGACTTTCGTGAATTGTTGCGACTTTTTCATAGCCATTACGACTTTCGCGAATTGTCGCAACTTTTTCATATTGAGTGCTCGAAAAATTCGCGAAAAAGTCGCAAAATACCGATCATAACGAAAAAAACGCATTCGGACGCTTTTCGGTGGATTGGTAAATGTGCCCCTAAGTCTATTAAATATAATTGAAACATTAATAAAACCCAATAGGGTTGTTTTGCCTCCAGTAAGTACAATCCCTGTTCATTCAACCCATGGCACATGAACCCCAGTCTTAAACTCCTAGGTTGTAGCTGCATTTTAGCATAGTCCCGGGTATCTCTATGTATTTATTATCTTTAATAAGCACCAAACAACTCAACCTGACAACCTCAAACAGCGCCTGAGAGCCAAACTATACCCAACTGTCCTTTATGAAGCATCTTTCCAATTTTTTCTCCTACTTTAAAAGGGATATTTACCAATTGAGACATATTAATGTGGAACTGCTCAGGGTGCTCATTAGAGGCAGTCATATAGAATGGTAAAACCTGAAAGCCCTTAAATGACTCTGTACAGCCCCCAGAATTAAGTCTCCTAAAAACCATTTAAATATTGAATAAACCCAATAGGCTTGTTTTGCCCCCAATAAGGATTAATTATATCTTATTTGGGATCAAGTACAAGGTACTGTTTTATTATTACAGAGAAAAAGGAAATCATTTTTAAAAATTAGAATTATTTGCCTTTAATGGAGTCTATGGAAGATGGCCTTTCTGGATAATGGGTTTGCAGGTAAGGGATCCCAAATCTGTAAAGGTCCCCATACACGGGCCGATAGTAGCTGCCGATATCTGTCCCTTGGACCGATTCGGCAGCTAATCGGCCCGTGTATGGGCAGAACCGACCGATATCTGGCGTGAAACTGGCCAGATCTCAATCAGCCAGGTTAGAAAATCCAGTCGGATCGGGGACCGCATCGGCTCGTTGATGCGGTCCCCGAACCGACTGCCCCATGGCCGCAAGTGTAATTCGATTCGGATTTTTTTTTTTTTTTAGCTACTTGCTACCCGATATCGCCCACCCGTAGGTGGGGATATCGGGTGAAGATCCGCTCACTTGGCGACATCGCCAAGCGAGCGGATCTTATAGTGTATGGGGACCTTAACTGAGAAACAAAATAAATCTGCATGCAGGAAAAAGGTGTGTTATTCTGGGGACTGTTTAGAGGAATTTTAGAGGATTTTGCACACTTAATAGACCGGCTGTACGATTTAGCAAGCTCAAGAAGCTCAAGAAGCTCAATGTGTACTCTCTGAATGTGACAGAATGGAAAGAACTGTGGCAGAACTTGAGGTGGAAAAGTCTTTGTATGCTCATTAAATCTGACTCATGCCTTCCTGCTCCCTCAAAATATAAACTGGGCTGCTGAAAAATGATAATACTAGTACCAGCTGTTACATGATGCTACGGCTATGCAGTCACTTCTCTTTCCAAATATGTGAAGTTAGTAGCCAGTGAATAAGATTTTATCCAGAATTATTGGGAAAGAGAATAGGAGAAGAATAGCAGAAGAATAATGCATATTGTAGTGGAACCAATGACCTATGGCATTTGATTTCAAGTTATTGCTAGAGGCATTCTATCTATCGCCATATGGTCTATTATCCAGAATGCTACAAATTATAGGAAGTACATCCCCAACAGAATTTTTTAAATTATTTTATTAAATAACTACATTTCTTAAATGATTTGCTTTTTCTCTGTTATACATTGTACCAGATGGTAACAAAGCTGCATGAATCCAAATTGTTGGCAAAACATTCCTATTGGGCTTATTTAATGCTTAAATGTTTTTTTAGTAGACCTAAGGTATCATGATCCAAATAACAAAAAGACCCTTTTTTGGGAAATCCCAGAATAGATCCCATGTAACCCACCTGTATACATTTTATGAAATTGAGTTGGTTAAGGTTTTTTTCCAGTCTAGTGTGGTAAGTAGTGAAAAAGTGAAAGTTGCTGTTCTATATGCCCAGACAGCAAGGACCTTTCCTTTTCTAAATAATCTATATGCTGTATTATTTCTTTCCCTGTAGAAAGGATATGGTTACAAAGGCAGCAGATTCCACAGAGTAATCAAAGATTTCATGATCCAGGGTGGAGACGTCACTAATGGTGATGGGACAGGAGGTAATCTGTTTATAGGACTTGTGCAAACTTTGTATCTTTAAGGACAAATATATCATAACTGAAAATTCCACCAAACATTTAGGCAATAATGAATATATACGGTGCAGGTTTCACTCTGCGCTAAAAATTGTCGTTAAAAATGACCAGTTATTGGAGCTCTCTATGGATCTGCTACTGTCCCTGTCCATGTTTTAAATGAGAGGGGGGGGATGTTATAAAGGACACTGCCAGAAGCACAGTAGGAGGGGAATAACCACAGTCCTACAGTCACACAAGCAAAGACAGGCTACAGTTCCCTATCAGGCCAGCCTAGCTGAGATCATTGCCGCAGGTAGTGCATTACCATGAAAAAAGAGGATTTGTTTACTCACCGATAAAGCCTTTTCTCGGAGTCCCGTCATGGCAGCACAGGTACTAGTGGGGTTAATGCAGTCTTCCCTTTAGGAGGCAGGATAGCAGAAATAAAAATAACTAGGGTCTGTCCCTGCCTCTCCTCCCACTTCCCTGCATTAGCCCCACCTCCATCAGTTACGGCTAGCACAGCTGATATGAAACACGAAAAATGGGTGGGACTCCCTGTGCTGCCATGACGGGACTCCGAGAAAAGGCTTTATCGGTGAGTAAACAAATCCTCTTTTCTCGGTCGTCCCTAGGCAGCACAGGTACTAGTGGGTTCGTCCCAAAGCAGTGAGAGTGGGTGGGATATTTAGAACATAGAAGTAGGAACAGAGAAAAAACCCCTAGGAGAATAGACGGAAACCGAAGTTTGACAGTGCTCTAACATGGCAACTGAGGGCGAGTGCTATGACCTCACCGCGGATTGAAGAACTTTGCGGCTGAAGGATGCTTCAGCTGACGAAAAAACATGAAACTTGTAGAATTTCGTAAACGTATGTATGGAAGACCATGTTGCGGCTTTACACAACTGTTCAGCAGATGCTGCATTGGCCAGTGCCCACGAGGTGCTGAGTGCCCTGGTAGTGTGCGCCGAGGTCTTGAACGGAATAGGTAAACCTTTGTTCTGATAGGTTGAAGTGATTAGGCTTTTGATCCAGCGGGCGATGGATGCTTTCGAGGCCTTAGCGCCTTTGCGTTTGGGGCCATAAAGGACAAATAAGGAATCTGACCTTCGGAAGTCTGTTGTTCTATTAATGTAGAACTTTAGTGCCCTTACCACATCTAGGTTGTGCAGACGCCGTTCCTGTGGGGATGACGGCTTGGGACAGAGCGAAGGAAGGACGATCTCTTGATTAAGGTGAAAGGCTGAGGTGACCTTTGGCAGGAATGTGGGCAGAGTCCGGAGTACCACTTTGTCCTCATGGAAGATACAGTATGGAGTTTTATGGGATAAGGCTCCTAACTCGGAGATCCGTCTGGCCGAGGAGATCGCTACCAGAAAGGCTACCTTCCAGGTTAGAAGTTTCAGGTCGATCGTAGCCAATGGCTCGAAGGGTTTGTTCTGGAGAGCGTGGAGGACCAGATTCAAATCCCATGGAGGGATTGGGTCTTTGTATGGGGGTTTGATGTGTGTCGCCGCCTGGATGAAAGTTTTGACATCCGGGTGTATCGCGAGTTGGCGTTGGAAGGGTAGCGAAAGCGCGGACACTTGTACCTTTAAGGAGTTCACTCCCAAGCCCTTGTCCAGGCCTTCCTGAAGGAAGTCTAGTAGTGTAGGGATGTGACAGCTGGAAGTGTTATGCTGCGTCTCTGTGCACCATGTAAGGAAGGTGTTCCAGATTCGATGGTAGGATGCAACAGTGACTGGTTTACGGGCTTTCATTAGTGTAGTTGTCACCTTGGTGGAGAAACCCTTTCGTGCCCAGATGGCGCTCTCAATAGCCATGCCGTGAGTGCCAGGTTTTCCAGCCCAGGGTGGAGTATTTTCCCTTGGTATAGGAGGTCCGGTCTCAGAGGGAGCCTCCAAGGTGGTGTTATTGCTAGTGCTTGTAGGTCGGAGAACCATGACCTTCGTGGCCAAAACGGAGTGAGAACTATGGCTGTCGTCTGGAACTGGAGGAGTCTGCGGAGGATTGGGTGAATCATGGGTATGGGGGGAAAGATGTATACTAGGTCGAAATTCCAGGGGGTGGTCATTGCATCGACCGCAAATGCCTGAGGGTCTCGGTATCTGGTGCAATAGCGAGGGACCTGGTGATTGAACCGGGAGGCCATGAGGTCCACCTGTGGTGTTCCCCAGCGGAGTGTGAGCTGTTGGAACACAGCCCTGTGTAGACACCATTCCCCTGGGTCTACGAAGTTCCGGCTGAGGAAGTCCGCTTCCCAGTTGAGGTGGCCTGGGATGTACACTGCTGCAAGATGGGACTGGTTGTCCTCTGCCCATTGAAGTAGTCGGGATACTTCCTTCCAGGAGGCGCGGCTCTTCATGCCCCCCTGGTGGTTGATGTACGCCACGGTGGTGGCGTTGTCTGACTGAATTTTTACTGGGCGCCCATGTAGGAGGTGTGCCCAGTGAGTGATGGATAGGTATACTGCCCGGATTTCTAGTAGATTGATATGGAGCCTTGCTTCTTGTAGGGACCATTTTCCTTGTATTGTCCTGTGTTCGAAGACACCGCCCCAGCCGAGTAAGCTGGCGTCTGTTGTGACTACGGACCAGTTGGCGAAAGAGCAGGTTCTGCCCCTTAGAAGTTTGTTGGGTTGGAGCCACCATTGTAAGGAGCGTTTTGCGGGGCAGGACAGGAATATTGGGCTTCTGAGGTCGTGATGAAGTCTTGACCATTGTCTGAGAAAGTCTAGTTGAAGTGGTCGCATATGAAATTGGGCGAACGGAACTACCTCTATGGTTGAGGTCATCAGTCCCAGAAGCCGCATGCAGGATCTTGCGGTAAGGGACCTTGACGTGATGGCTTGTTGCGCCGCTGACTTGAGGTGTCTCTGTTTTCCTGTCAGGAGAAAAACCTTGTGTTGACTGGAATCGAAGAGGACGCCTAGAAAGACAATGGATTGCGTAGGGAGCAATGTACTTTTTTTGAGGTGTATTTGCCACCCGTGTGTTTCTAGGATGTGGACACATTCGTTGGTTCCGGTCAGTGATTGAGAGTGAGATGGAGCTCGTAGCAAGAGGTCGTCTAGGTAGGGGAGGACGTATAGTCCTTGTCGTCGCATGTAGGCCACCAAGGCTGCCATCACCTTCGTAAACACCCGAGGGGCCGTAGCCAGGCCGAATGGGAGGGCTTGGAACTGGAAGTGGTTCCCTGCGAATGCAAAGCGTAGATATTTCTGGTGGTCCCGGTGAATGGGAATGTGTAGGTAAGCGTCTCGGAGGTCGATTGATGTGAAGAAATCTCCGCACTGGACGTTGGCTATGACGGAACGGAGCGACTCCATTTTGAATGACGGTACGAACAGGAATCTGTTTAAAGCCTTCAGGTCGAGCACTGGTCTGAAAGACCCGTCCTTTTTTGGGACCAGAAAGAGATTTGAGTAGAAACCTGTTTTCCTTTCTGGTGCTGGGACTGGTATGATTGCCTTGGAAAGTAACATGGTGTCTATGGCTTGCTTGAGGGCAAGTCTCTTTTGGACTGTAGGAGGGGTGTTTGATGCCAGAAACTTGCAGGGGGGCTTGTGATGGAATTGGATCCTGTAGCCCGAAGAAACGAGTCGGTGGACCCATTTGTCTGTGGTTGTGGATAGCCATGCCTCCCTGAAGAGTAGGAGGCGGCCCCCTACTGCCTCCTGCGTCCCGGGAAGGGCTTTACCTTCATGCGTCCTGAGACTTGTCTGAAGTTCCCTTAAAGGGACGTCTCTGTGTGTTCCAGGTAGGCTTCTTGTTGTGGCGATAGCCCTTTGTGGGGCCTGAATATGTGCTCTGTGGCCGAGAGCGTTGGGGTGAACGGCCGGTATAGTTGTTGGAGCGAAAGGGCCGCTTGGGTTGTGAGCCGCTTGGTCGTGGTTTCTTGTCTTGCGGTAGGAAATTACTTTTTCCACCTGTGATTTTGCTTATAATTGAGTCTAACTCTGGCCCGAAAAGGGAGCGCCAGTAAAGGGTAAAGCTAGAAGTGCCTTATTTGGCTCTCTTGCCCTGCCGAGATACCCCCTGTGGCAGACGACCGCTGTCTGCTTAATGCGCATTGAATTCCTCTGCTCTGCGCTGGAGGAAGTACACGGCGTGTACTAGACGGCACGCTTCTGGTAAGGGCGCACGAATGGCGCCAAATTTGAAAATAGGCGCCAAGTGTCGGTAGGAACGCGACTTGCGGGCGTGCGGCTGAGGAGGGGAACCCGGCGATATGCTTGACAGCGCTTCGGCTTGTCGGCAAGTGCTGGAACGGGGGGGGGGGGGGGGGGGGGGGGGGGGGGTTGGTTGAGGCAGCGCTACAGCATGCCGTAATAACCGTGTCCCCATAATAGAAGCGGCAGCGCTGCAGCATGCCTCTGTGTCTCTCCTTTCTTTGCTGGCAGCGCAAAAGCATGCCGTTAGTGCCCCATTATGTAAGGGGGGGGAGAGCTGGAAACTTGGCAGCGTAGTAGCTTGCCATGGTGAGCAGGAGCTTTACTGTTCTTGTCCTGGAAGATAGGCAGAAAACCGGTGGCCAATGTGGCTTAAATAGACAGGCTAAAAGAAAACCTAAATAATATGAAATAAAATGAAATAAAATAAAATAAAAAGGAAAAAAGAAAAGGGAGCAGAGCCCCCCTATGTCCTGCCTCCAGGAAGCAGGATAGCAAAAAACTGATGGAGGTGGGGCTAATGCAGGGAAGTGGGAGGAGAGGCAGGGACAGACCCTAGTTATTTTTATTTCTGCTATCCTGCCTCCTAAAGGGAAGACTGCATTAACCCCACTAGTACCTGTGCTGCCTAGGGACGACCGAGAAATCTTGGTAATTTAGAGCCTGATTTCCTTTTTTTTTAACTTGTGTTGTTTGGTGTGTAGGCTCCAGTAGGGCTGTGTACCTTGTGGGCAGTGAGGGCTGCCACATCAGCTCAGATTTACATGCAGCAGACTTAGATGCACCTATATTTTCTTGTGAAGTTTCCATGGTTTAGTTCCATGTTGTCATCCATTGGTCAGCAATGTCCATAATCTTCTTTCATGCAGTGATGTTTCTAGAAATCAGAAACTATTCCATGATATATAGGGCTAGTTTACGCTAATGATTCAGTACAGAAGGAAGCAACTTTTCATCAGTTACCTGTTTGTGCATTGTAGTTTAAGGGAGTTAAAATAATGATTCTGGCATAGGACTCTGATGCTGCCAATTTTTTTTTTTATATATTTTTTTTTTATATATATATATATATATATATACATAGATATATTTTTGTCTGGTAGCAAAGCCAAATTTCTGCAGCCTTTTCCTCTCCACTGATCTCTATGGACTTACAAATGTATGTTTTGTCAGTTTTCAAACTGGAAACTATGCAGCATTATAAAATTTGATACGTAACGGTCATCTTTTCCATCCAACCGTTGAAAACAAAATAAGGGAGCTGAGACCTTTCTATTTATCCCACTAGTTCTTGGGTTATAACATTGACCAGATTTTTCTCATGAATACTAAATTGGACTTTTTCAGTTATTCATGTCAATGAATGTCTTACTTAGGACCCTTGACAGCAGAAGAGCCTTTAAAAAGATACTTCTGTTATACATTTTGATTTACGAGTATTTAATTTTATTGAATCTTGGCTTAGAGATTAGTTATCCAGGTAAATAGTTGACAAAAATCATTGGTTTTATTTTTACAGGAAAAAGTATATATGGAGAGACTTTCCCCGATGAAAACTTCAAGCTAAAACACTATGGCATTGGATGGGTCAGCATGGCAAACGCTGGACCTGATACTAATGGATCCCAGTTCTTTATCTCTACTACCAGACCTTTATGGCTAAATGGCAAGCATGTTGTGTTTGGAAAAGTACTGGAAGGCATGGTAAGCTATGTGATGTGTATATTAGCTCTAACTGGTTTTGCAGTTACGGGAAGAATATTTGAAAAGGCATGCCAAACATTTGTCTTCTTTTAGCAATATCATGTTTTAGTATCTCTTCAATGACCAGTAACACTCTTAGGCATTAATTTATGGGGCAATAACAATATTTAGCCTAGCTTTAAAAAAAAAAAAAAAACCAATAAAAAACCTAAGGCTTTATTTCAACCTTAGTTTTTAGTGTATTATGTTTCTACAACTTCTGGTGTGTGCCATCTGGTAGCCAAGTCTCTTCTGTTCAATGGCACCTTTTATATAGAATTGTGATATACCTGCCTGGCCACACCCCTGTCTCATAAAGGGCAACCAGGTCAGTCCATGGATTACATTTTACTATGAGTTCATTTTCAGTAACCCCTTTTACTTTATTACTTGCTACCTTTCTCTTTTTCCCTTGCTTGAAACTGCCTGCCAGTACAACTACTTTGAAAGAGAATTTCCACAATTCACAAACTATGAAAAAACTATTTTGCTTTCATTAGATCTTCTTTCATTTAATCTGAAAGGATAACATTGAACCCCATGCAAAGATTGACTCCTAATTATAGCATCATAGAAGTTATTATATGTATGAAGAGTGCCAACCCAATGTAGGAAGTTAGCAGCTAGAATTACTGCGGTTGCCTTACATTTAATTTTGCCTTGAAGGCAAGAAACTTTTGTGCTTGATAGTCTGTTATACAGGGGGGAGTTTATGTGCACTGTAATTTATCTACCTTACAAGGACCAAACATGAAGTAGCTTCATTTTCCCTATTGCTGGGAATATTGTGGGTAAATGTGGGGATTTACTTGATCAATAGACTTTTCAACATTCATTAAATAAAGCAATTATTTTGTGATAGTATTTCAACCTGTCAGATGACTGTTTCCTCTACCAACAGGCGGTGGTGCACTTAATAGAGCTTCAGCAGACAAATGAAAGAGATCAACCTCTGAAAGACTGCGTTATTGTTAACAGCGGCGTGGTAACTGTAAAAGAGCCATTTGTGGTTGAAGTTGATGACTGGCAAGATTAAAATACGTTCACTTTATTTTATACAAGGCATTTCTCAATAAATGTATATATGTTTATCATTTTTCATATTGTGAGGTTTGGTGCTTAGTTGGATGATAAAAAGTGCAATGTTTTGGTCTATTTGCACTATGGAAAAATAAAAGGTTAATTTACCATTGTCGGGGCATGATGCTAAGCAAAAACTTTGCACCCTGTCCCAACTCCTGACCCCGCACAGCTTTTTGCACTGGAGAATGGAACACACAGATCTGTGATTCCCCCATGAATATAGTGTTGCTTGCAATCAGCAGTGCTGTATTCATATTGGGGGGGAGGGGAGACATGTAGGCATTTCCTCAATGCCCCTTAAAGGTCAATGAAAGGTTAATATAAATTAAAAGTAAGTCTAAAGGCATTCTTTTTAAGTACTTACTGCATATCCAAATTCCCAGATCCCTGCTTGCTTCTCTGAGATATGGTGCTGGCAGCCTACAACAGTGTGAAGCCTACAGTGACATCACTGAAATCTCTCTCCCCTTCCTGTAGGTGCCAGCGGCAGCCTTCCTATTCTCTGAGCATGTGTGTAACTTGATCCTGTCTCCTGTTCTGAGCTACACATGCCCACCAGCCAATCAGAAGCGGATCTGCCAGAGGGGAGGGGGGGAGGGAATGAAACACATGTGCAGTATGAAGCAAGGACGGAAAGGAAGGGAGAATACCTTTTTAGAGATGGCTGCCTGTTCTAGAAAATGTGAAGTAAGTGTGACTGAGTAAATATTTGATTAGGTGAGCCAAAAGTGTGGCGTTTTTACTAAACAATAGGAGGGCTATTGGGCAGTATGCTTTTTAAATTTTGACTTGCATTCTCCTTTAACTTGCATGTTGTTTACCTGTGCAAGTAATGGCCATACATGTTAGAATTATGACCAATGGTAGCAGTAAAGATTTGTTTGTTTGTAGACTATACTAACGTTCAGAGCTGAATAGTCAGATATGCAGGTAGAAAAAAAAATTCTACCCATATCTGATGATTTGGCACTAAACTTTTGCCAGTGCTTGGGCTCAGTGGTTTGTGCCTTAGTCATTCAGCACTTGTGTCTGAGGTATTAATGAATAAGGCCCAAAGTCGATATAACTAGACATCTATTTCATTCTGTACACTTGAGGATATGTACATTTAATAGAAAACAAACATGGAGAAAAGCAATAGACTCTGATTACACCAAAAGTTGGTACGCACCGTATCAAGGATTTGGTTCAGTATTTAGCCAAAATTCAGCCTTTTTCAGCAGGATTCAGATTCGGCTGAATCCATGGTCCTGTCACTCACCAAGATGGAGCTGCAGCCTGTAATCTGCAAGTCCCTGGTGTGGTTCTAGAACTGACAATTCCCAACTGTTGCACAAATATGCTACTTAAAGGAACAGTAACACCAAAAAATGAAAGTGTATAAAAGTAACTAAAATATAATGTGCTGCTGCCCTGCACTGGTAAAAGTTGTGTGTTTACTTCAGAAAGTCTACTATAATTTATATAAATAAGCTGCTATGTAGCCATGGAGGCAGCCATTCAAATGAGAAAAGGCACAGGCACATAGCAGATAACAGATAAAACACTATTGTATTCTACAGAACTTATCTGTTATCTGCTATGTAACCTGTGCCTTTTCTCCTTTTTTCCAGCTTGAATGGCTGCCCCCGTGGCTACACAGCAGCTTATTATATAAATTATAGTAGTGTTACTGTAGCAAACACACCAGTTTTACCAGTGCAGGGCAACAGTGCATTATATATTTATTACTTTAAAGCTCTTTCATTTTTTAGTGTTACTGTTCCTTTAACTGTTAATTTCATGTTCCATTTCAACGAACCAATCTTCGGTCTTTCACACATGCAAACATCTTTTCGCTCAAGCAGATCTGTAGAGGTTCCCAAAGGTTAAAGGAGAAGGAAAGGTGAAAACTAAGTAAGCTTTATCAGAAAAGTCTATGTAAATAAAGTCACAGAAATGCTGCACCTCTATCAAAAGAAACACAGGCTTTCTATTCTTTTGTGTATACATGTTCTTCTGTGTCAGACTTCCTTCTCTCAGAAAAATCCTTCAGGGCACAGATACGAGTCTGTGCAGCTTGCTCCTCTCTCCTTCACCCATCTCTGCTCACGCCCCTCCCTTCTCTGCTAAGAGCTGCAGCATGGAAGCTACTGAGACCAAGCTAAAATGGCAGCTGCTGTCTTAAACAGAAGGAGCTTCTAGGGCTGTTTACACGGTAAAGCTTTCTACCAAATAAATATAGCGTTCTAGCTTGCACTATTGTGAGGTAATAAAACGCCTTTCCTTTTTCTTTAAGATTACACTTGGGTACTTTTTTTTTCACCCAAAAACTTTTGCCCACATCTATGGCAACTGAACACAAATCATCAGTTGAAAATATAGCTGGGATCACTTTTGGAAAGTAATTGCTGAGTGGCTGTGTGCCAGAACCTATCTGATCCTAGCCAAAGATGCTATACGGTAGGAGAATCCACAGGCTGCAAAACACACCGTGTGTGTCAGCACGCAAGCCCCAGAACATTATAGCTGATGTCTTGGTTAGACTCCGTGCAACAGGCTGGCTGTACTTGCTCTGCCACATATAATCCAGTCTAATATTTGACTACAGACATCTACAGGATTCCCATAATGCCTCACTCTAGAGCAAGACTGGTGTACATGCTCAGTTAGTTAGACTATGAGGAAGCTTCCTGCTGATTGGCTCAGATCCACATTCCTAAGGGGAGTGAGCAGGAGAGGGGAGAGAGCTGCATGTCTCTGGCAGAGGAAAACAGACACAACAAATCAAAGCAAAGAGAACTCAGTGCAGCGTTTCTGTGAGTGCTTATGGCTGTATTTACATAGACCTTTCTGATAAAGCTTACTAGTCTTTCTCCTTTAAGAGTCATGAGGGAGCTACCTATCTGGCTATGACAGAGAAGATGGCTCTGCAAAGGCAAAGAGATTATAAGCCCATGGCAAAGACAATGGCTATTTGGCAAAGCAGAGTCATTCAGCAATGATTAGAAATAATAACAGTAAGTTTGCTTTTCACCTGTTATCTGCCCAAGGTGCTAAGCCAAATCAGGTTGATCTGATTGGTCGGTTCCCAGGCCAACTATTGGATCATAGCTAAGGGGTATGAATTGTTACCTTCTATATCCAGAAACTAATACTGGAGAAACCACCAATTAAATGCAAGTCTGTGTGCTGATTATTAGATCCCTTTTACAGACATATGATGTTTGGTCAGTAACCCTATAAAATATCAAATGTAAAAACGCAGAAGCAAATAAATGTGAATTTGGCCAAGGTTGTAATGAACACCACGCAGAAAGATCCGTCTGTATGTTATACATTTATTGCATACATAAACATCAAGGTTAAATTTCTTTTTACATATAGATTATCCATATAAATTATCTCTCTCTTTTTACATTACTTCTGTAGTGGTAAACGGTAATGCACTGATATAGCGACTGTACAATGTGCATATCAGAGTATGGTAAACAGCTCCACCCATTTCTGCTATGCATTCATCAGTAGTGTTCCAATACTATAATGTTAATACTAGTAATATATTGCATATACTTCACAAACTAAAAATGTAGTTTTACTTGTATAAAGAGCATTTACGGTAATGTGCCTTAAATAGAAAACATAACTCATGTAAATGTACACTTTATATTCCAATGGGGCTATAAATAAACAGTAAATTATAGTCATTTTCCTTGATTCTCATATTTGTGTACGGATAATGCGGCAGTGCTGTAGTCCCCACATTGTCCAAATGGAACTATGGGATGCTGTATGTACACAATAAGCTTACACCATCAGATACAACAGAAAACAAAGTGTGATGTTATAGCTTCTGTAAATAGAAATTTCCTTTTATTCATTATAGGTATTTTATGAAAACTTTTAGGGATATGTAATAAAAGGTGCAAAATTTGCCACAGGGCTAATCACCTATAGCAACTAATCACCTGTTCAACGGCAACCATCTTATTGGATATGATGGGTTACTGCCCTTGGGCAAAGCTCTGTGCCTTTTATTATATATGTGGGTTTGTGTTCTCCCAGCCTCTATAGGGAAGGGTTTTGCTAAAGGAAGCAATGAATCCCGCTCAAATAAACACAGCTGTGGAGCAGAAATGATCCCATGATACCCCTTCTACCTTACCATTTATTCAAGGAAAATGAAAGGAACATAATCTCTGTCTATAAGAAGGGTAAGTTTCATTTTTAATTCCAAGAGGTGAGTATATAGGCAGTGATAAAGAGACATGTTATTAAGTAACATATTAAAAGTAAATTACTAGGGGCAAATGGACAGTCTACAAGATGACTTCCAGCTCCATAATTCATGTTAATGCTAATTAAGATTTTATGACAAAATGGTCTCATGGTTATGGTAATGATGATGAATTTTTGAGACCATGCTAGGTACAGGTAGCACCCAGTTTTACATTAACTCATACAAAAGTTTCACTTCCCATATATTTTGTATTTTCCCTTTTCACCTTATCTTTATTCCTACAGAAAGAGAAAACTGAATAAGGGCTATGACATACGCGGTGTAACATGTAGCCAGCTTCAGTCTGACAAGCATGTTATTGCGTGATGCCTGAAAATGATTAATTTTATATATATATTGTCTTGATAAAGACATTGATGTCTTGATAAAGGTCCTTTGTGTAGGACCGAAATGTCGACTTGTACCATTACATTTTTGTATATAATAATATATATATATATATAAGTCCCATGAGTGCTCTGTGTTCTACATGCTGATATTATATATATATATATATCTATATAAGAAGAGCTTAACAAGTTCATGGTCAAAAATCTCCATTACATCTCAGCTAAGGCCTGTGAGGGTGGTAGCCATTTGTATTATAAACATGGCACTTACTGGGTTTGGAATAAATACAAAAAAGTCTCAGAGGAGCCCAAACTTAATTTCTTAACTTTCTTAACATTCTTACACATTCTTTTCACTTATTCAAATCCCTGCGAGCACTGAGTTTTTTTAATATACAAGTTTCAGTGAGTCATAACAGAAATTACATCACTAAGCACCAAATATAATTGGAGACATCACTTAGCACCATTTATAAGATTATCATTTACAGCAGTGCTGTCCAACTTCTGTTGTACCGAGGGCCGGAATTTTTCCGACCTACGTGGTGGAGGGCCGATAATGGAAGCCAGTTTTGACCACTCCCCTTTTTTAAACCGCACCCACTTGAAACCACACCCATGTTATCACATGACCATACCCATATTAATGGTTGTAGTACAGCAAAAACCTGCCATACTCTGCCTGCCCTACCCTGCCTGTGTGTGCCATACTCTGCCTTCCCTACCCTGCCTGTGTGTGCCATACTTTGCCTTCCCTACCCTGCCTGTGTGTGCCATACTCTGCCTTCCCTACCCTGCATGTGTGTGCCATACTCTGCTTGCCCTATGATGCCTGTGTGTATGGCACACACAGGCAGCCTACAGTGACACAATGCTGGCACTGCTCCTACAGTCTGCACAGTCTGCACAAAAACTATATATTAAACTTTTTAATTGCAGTACCACCTCAGTATATGTTCTTTTTGTAGTGTGCAGGGATTATTTGTGGGTTTCTACTGCTCCTGAGGTGTGAAGAAGTGAACAATGGGGGTGATTACAGCCTGAGTCTGAGGTGTGAACACTGCAGGGGGTAAACAATGCATAGATTAAAAGGTGTGAACAACACAGGGGATTACATATTTAAACAATACAGCCTGATTACAGCCTGAATCTGAGGTGAGAACCATGCAGGGGGGGCAGTTAATCACAGTACTGATACCATTTAAAGCTTACACAAGAGTAAGCCATCAAAGCAGCCAGACAGGTGGGGGGCCACACAGAGGGGGGTCGCGGGCCGCATGCGGCCCGCGGGCCGCCAGTTGGACAGCACTGATTTACAGGATATTCATGGTTCTGGTGTATTACAGCCTTTTAAACAGTGCTTAGTGATGTCATTAGTGTGTCAACTGGTGATTAGTTATGTACGTTGTCAATGACTCACAGACACTTGTGTATTATAATAAATAATATACCCCCTGTTGTAAAATATGAGGATATTAGACACCACCTTGGAGTCCCATGACTTGGCCTTCAGCCCCATGCCTTTATATAGTCATGGAAATCCTCAATGACTTATATTCTTATGTTATACAATAGGGGTTACATTATTACCTAAATAAACACACACATTGCAGTACAACTGACATTTTTAATAATGCACTGAAAGCGAAGACATCGGAGGAGCTTGCAAGCAGAACTTGTTCAATACTTTTAGAATTACGGATGAGTGACCACTGCACTATTTTGTTCAGGGCATCATTTACCTTAAAGGGGATGTTCACCATCAGACAATAGTCTGAATTTGAACATCCCAAGTGAGAAAAAACATTTTTTCTAAATCAACTTTTTTATTTAATAAGTGTAGTTTTCAAGTTTACAGACCAGGATGAGTGCGGCTGACAGGCTTTCTGCTCTGCTCTCTCTTCTGCAAGGATTGCCGACACTGAACTGGTTACTGTGCATGCCTTCCCTAAATCTTAAGGAGCCCTGAATCTTGCCAGCCAATGGTATCACAGATTTGCAAATGAAGCAGGAGGGGGAAGGCAAGCACAGTAACCAGTTCAGTGTCAACTTTTTTTTTTTGACAACCTGCAAAGTTCTCCTCTGGGAAATCCCCTACTAAGAGAAGAGAGAGCTTGACAAGAGCTTTAGCAGCACTGATCCTTGTCTGTAACTACACATTTTAAATAAAGATGATTCACAAAAATGTTTTTTTTTTCCACAGGGGCAGTTCAAATTCAGATTATTGTCTGAAGGTGAAAATATTAATGTATATAAAATGTTACCTACAGGTCATGCTGATCGATTTTCACTGATTGGGCTGCTTTTGTAAGTAATTGTTCCTAAACCTGACTGTTTTGCCAACCTGACTGTCCCTTCTCAGCCTGTCAGTTATAGCTTCTAATGCTAATAGCCTACTGCTGCACAAAAATGGCAGCCCCCCATAGAGAAACATGGGGGATCAGATAGGTAATTTAAAAGCATTGGGCAAATGCATCTAAGGCAAAATTATAAACAGCATTCAAATAAAATGTTATGATAGATATTTAAAAAAAGTTTCATTTTTGGTGTCAGTATCTCTTTAAGGCTGGCCTTGCTGGCACAGGTACATACAAAAGGGTTAACAAGGTTCTAATTTATTAAACAAGTAGGCATTCTATTAAACTCATACTTTCACTTTTCTATTAATATGAAGAAAATGTCTGCATCACTATAAAGTACCACTCTAGAGAAGGGCAGTACGACTGAAAAACTCAGGGTTCTGCCAATCCTAGCACCCGAAATGCTTCCACTATAGAGGCTCTAGGTCACAACAGCCTTACTGCCCAGTTCAAGTGGCTGGAAAGCTTCATGGCATGAGCAGGTAACCCACATTCCAGCTGGTGAAGAGAACTGGAAAATACATAGGTGTGGCATCCCATAAAGGTTTCTTATTCCTGGTATCATGATCAGTGGGGCTGGTAATCATTCACCTGGAGATATTTCTGTACCTAAGTGAAGCAAATGCTTAAATGATTCCTATGACTTACAGTTAAGGCGAATGAACCTACATATATAATACATATTGGCACAATGTTATAACTGGATATCTAAAGCTTCTTAAAGCTGAGACTGCACAGTAGTCAGTTGATGTTTCCCTTTGTTTCCATAGGTAGAATCATCACTGGAACAGATTTCATTGTTTCCCGTTAACAATAACAACACAGAAACACAGTTACTTCCCATGAGAGCTTCAGCCTTCAGAGAAGTTCAGTCTCTAGCTGGTCTGAAGGTGAGGGTAAAACAATCCATGAAGAACGCCTTCTATCACCACGTTTGCTGCGTTATCTGGCATGGGGGGGGGAAGAAATCTATTTAATAGGCATAAACAAATGGAATAAAGTGCTCCATGGAAACAAATATTTATAGAACCCATTTGCAATGAGGCTGTGACAATAGGTCCTCTGCACTCACCCATATACAGGACATTAAGACCAGCTATTGCAATATATGGACAAACAATCCCTGTTTCATTAAAAGGGAAGGGAATTTCTTAGTAAGATAATTCACAAAATGTTTTAATGTCCTATATATATTTATTGACAAAGGGTGAGTGCAGAGGACTTGTCCCTGTCTGTGTTGGGTAAAGGGTCCCACAGATATATTCACAGCCAGGCCACTGGTCTCCCACCCCGCTGCAGGACTAAAAAGAACACAAAACTGTTTGCTAGCCTTGTATTGTTATTAAGATGTTCTACGTCTGCATTAAAGTAGAGATGCCAAAAAGATTTATCACTCACTACAGAAAAAAAAACACACGCTGACATAAAAGTATGAACTTAGTTGAAGATATATGGCAGCAGGCTGATAATATAGTATTCTAAAGTCTGAAAGGCCAGCAATAACATTGCTGTGGTTTGTGGTGCAGGGTCAGATCAGTAAACAGCGGTTAACAGATGACAGGTTTGATTACCGTTGGCTGCAGGCAAGATGTATGGATCCCTTAGGAAAAGCAGCACAGGCTGGTGGGACAGTTTGCTGGAAAGGTCAAAAACACAAGTGTCAGCAGCAGAAATGGTAAAGAGAAAATCCAACAAACTAGTTTCAACACGGTGATGAGCTGTGGCTGCAGCTCAGAAAAATCCACATTACTCGCCTATCAATGTTTCACTGAGGAAGAAAAGTCTGTTTCCCAAATAGGAATATGTGCCTACTGCTGTGTCTGCCAGTAGCACTCGCTTTAACTCAAGCAATCGGATTCCAAGTGGGAGCTCACAGGCTGCTCAGTGGTCCCACAAATCATCCTATTATAACCTGGCCCAAAGGCATGTACATAACGTCTGGTACACTGGGGTCTAAACACATAGGAAGCTCATATATGTAACTCATACATACAAATATGCAGCGAACGATTAAGCCATGTTTATCTACCCTCTATATACCCCAGCTAAAGTACAGGATCCATTATCCAGAAACCCGTTATCCAGAAAGTCATGGATTACAGGAAGGTCATTTCTCATAGACTCCATTATGTGCAAATGATTCTAATTTTTTTCTCTGCAATAATAAACAGTACCTTGTACTTAATCCCAACTAAGATTAATTAATTGGGGCAAAACAATCCTATTGGGTTTATTTAATGTTTAAATGACTTCTTAGGAGACTTAAGCTGGCCACACACGTGACGATTTTCGATCTCTGCGTGT
Organism: Xenopus tropicalis; assembly: GCF_000004195.4. Lineage (NCBI taxonomy): Eukaryota > Metazoa > Chordata > Amphibia > Anura > Pipidae > Xenopus > Xenopus tropicalis. Next base: position 169,436,081 of record NC_030677.2, read on the forward strand.
ATGGCCAGCTTTAAGATATGGAGATACAAATTACAGAAAATACCCCTTATCTATAAAACCCCAGATCCCAAGTATTTAGGATAATAAGTCAGGTCATGTTAAGCACACATGAGCAAGAGGGTGTTAAATATTGTGTTATCCGGTCCATTTTATCAGTCTGCTTTATCCCCAAGAATATCTAGAAAATTGTACCTACCCTAAATCTCATCTCAATTAGCCTTCAGCCTGGAATTCAAAGATTATCTAGCAGAGCAATTAGGAATTTACCCCAAATATCATCACAGCCAGCCTTAAGGATAACCCCCTCTACTGCTTTCCCCATAGATTGCAAGGGAACCTCTGATAAAGGGATATATTTATCACAGGGAGCAGAGGAGCTCCCTTGGCATTTAAACTGAGATGGAAATGTTAGCACCCCAGATTTTTTTTTTGTCATTTTCAGTGAACACAAATGTAAATACAAACATGGGAAACAACAATTCTCTGTAAACTTGGGAACGTTTCCTGGTTTTTTAAAGTGACCAATAGCAGGAGCAAGCGTATCGTCAGCTTCTAAATGAAACAATAGTATGTAGTGGGGCACCTAACAGCCCTGCGCTTGTATAAGATATTGACAGAAATGTGCAAATAATTGTAAATTCATAAAGCAAATGCTACCCTGACAAACTAAGTGGTCAGCACTGGTGTTTACTTTGGATTTTTACGTATGATCTCAGAAAAAATTCAACACCCACCTGGGTTCATCTGATTCTAAGTCATCGATGGAGCTGAAATACAGTGATTTACTTATTAAATTAATTCATATACACAGAAATATCAAGACTGATAAACAGGTGAAATCCATATACTGTAATTTATCTGTAACAGCAAGGAGAACTAAAGCCTAACTAAAGAAGTAGGGCAGAAATGGTGAATGTATTTTATGTTTTGGGGTTCTGGCAACCCCAGCCCTCTAACAGAAGAGATCTGTGCCTCCAAAGATGCCCCAGTAGCTCCCCATCTTCTTTTCTGCTGATTCACTGCACATGCTCTGTGCTGCCACTTACTGAGCTTAGGGAGACTCACAATATACAGGTATGGGATCCGTTATCCGGAAACCTGTTATCCAGAAAGTTTTGAATTACGGAAAGGCCATTTCCCATAGACTCCATTATAAGAAAATATTAAAACAGTAGCTTGTACCTGATCCAAACTAATATATAATTAATCCTTATTGGAGGCAAAACAATCCTACTAATGATGTTTCAATTATTTTTTAGTAGACTTAATCAAAATTACAGAAAGATGCCTTATCTGGAATGCCCTGGGTCCCAAGCATTCTGGATAACAGGTCCTATACCTGTATTGTATAATACAGAATATAAATGTCACAGTATAAGGCTGATTAGTAATTTACACAGATAGTTACTACATGGCAGCTTTGAAACCAGTGCAATTAGCATCAGAACTTAATATGCCCTGTAGCATCAGCTTATATTTCAGGGCAACCTTATTTTCTCCTTGATAATTTGAGAAGACCCCTAAAATCAGATTCTTTACAGCTGCTCAGAGCACACTGAGCATGTAAGTGCTGCAGACACTTTCCAAGATGGGGAGCTCCTATGACAAGTTTGAAGTCCTGGATCATTGCTGCTGTTGAGATGCTGAAGCTTTTGGCTGGTGCAGTAAGTACAGTATATATAATATGGCATTTATAGCCATATTTATTCTAGGGTTTAGTTTTCCTTTAAGAATAATACAGATTTACTACCATCACATGAAACTGTGGAAAACTAATTGAAATATAAATAAATAGACGTCATCAGGCCATGTAGCCAACTGTGTAATTCTCCCTGAATAGTATAATACCACCAGAATCCGTGATAGAGAAGGTAGATCAGGACAGAGTAGTGCTGATCCGCTGTTCGGATGAGTAGTGAAACGTCTTCAATGATTACCAAACAAGTCCAGTTGCTTTAAATTTAATTATACTAGATGTAGATCAGGACAGCTGGATAGTTATCAAGTATCAAGCAAATTCATTCATTTTAGCATTTTAGAAAGTGCCCTTGGTTTCTTGTCTAGCTGTGCTATAGTTACATGCCATTTTTTCTTAGGCCAGTTGGAGTCAGAGAATAACACTAATGAGGCCTAAGAGATACTTTAAAGAGATACTGACACCATCACCTTTGTGAGAAGAGCCTCTTACACTTTACATGTAAGTCGCCGGCGGGATGGCACACGCGGCGGCGCGATTTTACGCAAATCGCCCCGCCGCGTCTGCCATCCCACCGGCGACTTACATTGTCGCCGATGGGATGGCAGGGGAAGGCAACTCGGGGAGATTAGTCGCCCGCGAACAGGGAGTTTTGCCGAAGGCGACTAATCTCCCCGTGTGCCAGAGCCCTTAAACTGCCCGTGGCTCTTGTTGGCCCTTTTAAAACGTGCATCAATGAGTTAAATCAGTGCTGTCCAACTGGCGGCCCGCGACCCCCCTCTGTGTGGCCCCCCACCTGTCTGGCTGCTTTGATGGCTTATCTTTGTGTAAGCTTTAAATGGTATCAGTACTGAGATTAACTGCCCCCCTGCATGGTTCTCACCTCAGATTCAGGCTGTAATCCCTCTGTATTGTTTAAATATGTAATCCCCTGTGTTGTTCACACCTTTTAATACCTGCATTGTTCACCCCCTGCAGTGTTCACACCTCAGACTCAGGCTGTAATCACCCCCATTGTTCCCCTGTTCACACCCCAGACATAGGTACTGTAGGTACCTATGTAGGTACTGCCTGGAATATGCTGCCTGTGTGGCACACACAGGGAGCATAGGGTAGGCAGAGCATGGCACACACAGGCAGCTAAGGTCAGGCAGAGTATGGCACACAGCCAGCATAGGGCAGGGAGGGTATGGCACACACAGGAAGGGTAGAGCAGGTAGAGCATGGCACACACAGGCAGCTAAGGGCACGTAGAGTATGGCACACACAGGCAGCAACCTGTCAGAGGTTTGTTGTGGGAGTTAGCAGTTGGAAATAGCCATTAAATGGTCCCTAAGGTGTACTTAGGTGTACTGGGGGTTGCTGTGCTATCCACAGGGGAGGAGGAGGCATATGGAATTTAAGGGTATATCTTAATATGACATAATTCTTTCACATATGAATGATGGTTGATATCCCCACAGTAAGGACCAAGCATTTGGGATTTTGCTGTGCTACCACCATTGTGATAAAATAGGTGTGGTTTCAAGTGGGTGTGGTTTCAAAAAGGGGAGTGGTCAAAACTGGCTTCCATTAGTGGCCCTCCACCATGTATGCTAGAGAAATTCCGGCCCTCGGCACCGCAGAAGTTGGACAGCACTGAGTTAAACCATTAAGGATCTTACCCACAACTCTCCGCTTTAGGCAGTGATGGCAAATGTCGAACATTCAAGAAATCCAAAAATATCTTTGGAAGTTCTTCATTTTCAAAAATGACAGCCTGAAAAACACAAAATTTAGAAAAATCAAATCATTATAATTGTATCCCAAAGAGAACATGCATTATTAAGTAACTGTCATCACACCAGTGAGCAGACATTTGTATAATGATCATTTGATAACATAAATATATTTTTATATATACTCATACTATAGAACTGTAAATATTTTTTAGCATTGTGTATCTGTTAAACGATGCTGTGCTCTAAAAATGGCCAACAAATTCCCAAATCAATTTTAAACCTAAACCAATTTATTACTAAACGCAACCTCTCCTTGCAGAGATTGCCACAACATGTATATCTTTATGGTTAAATCACTCTTCTTTTGTTCTACTGGTAAAACCCATTTTCCTTCCATCTCAAATGGATGTTCTCATACCTCTTGCAGGAAACAACTGGTACAAGAAATCTGCATGTACATATGTATATATTATGGAATAATAAAAGCAATCTTTCTGTAAACGTTCCCGGTGTGCACCTGCCTATGTGGGATTATACTAGAGCAGGGCAACAGTACATTATATTATAATTACTTTGATACATTTTAATTTTTTGGTGTTACTCTTCCTTTAATTACTTAGATTTCCTTCTCCTCTTCTTATCCGCTTGGCGCCCTCCCAAGAGGGTACTTTGGCTGTTGGCTTCTGGGCATGCTCAGTTCTTTTCATCTCAGGTTAATAAACACCCTCCAGTCTAGCAGACAATAAAGAGATGGCACTGCTGGTTCCATAGAAACTCTAGCTGTCTGCTCCTATTTTTTTCTTCTAACCCCCTTTTCCTGAGCTCAGCTTAATCATTACAATCATTATAGTGCTCAATTAAAGAACACTTTTATCAAAGTAAGTTCTGCCTGTGTAAGCCTGCATTCTTGATTGCACTGCACTTTACAGTACACAGATGCTGTTTGCGAATGTAAATGTAACTGATGGTGTGTCAGAGGGAAAATGGCAGCAAAAGTTGCTATTTGTTTAAGGAAAATGTGATGGTGCTGGCGAACAGAGGGGATATATACAGTACAAATTGTGTGGTTTGGGGGGAGCGAGATGTGCCCAACTTATTTACATGGTAGGAAAATGCAGGGTTTACGTGTCCATTAAGCATTTGGTCTTCTGGGCTTCTTTTTTGCCTACAGGATTAGTGAGATTGCCTTATTATACTGGAGTTATATCATACCTCGCAACATTTTGAAAATGGAAAGAGGGACAAAAATAAATGCTGCGGCATAATTATGACCACACCCATTGTTGTGACCTGTTTAGTTTATTAGTTACAATTGTATCTCAGTGCAGGGGGGGCTTTTTACCTTTCTGGGCTCTCTGCCAAATATGAGAAACAATGTATCTAAGTGCAGGTGAAGCTTGTTAAGATTTCTGGGCTCTCTGCTACTTTTTAATTAAATTTGTATCTTTTTTAGCTTCAGCGCAGGAGATTAAAGGAAAATGAGGGACTTTTCAGTAAGAATCCGGGACTGCGGGTTAAGCTGTCAAAAGAGGGACTTTCCCGTGAAAATCAGGACAGCTGGGAGGCATGTTGAAGGTATAACATTTGAACCCCAAACTCTACTACCTTTGTTTTCTTTAGCTGGAGAAAAATCTGAGATGATTCTCTGCATCTGACAAACCAATCAATTTTTTTCTCCCCATTCAGTTGAAGGACCTTAAGTATTTTATACTTGATTCAAAACAGCCTGACAACCATGTTTTTTTCCCCACCGCAACACTTGCATTGCTCTATATATTAATGGGAGACGAAGCCTTTTACTTTCAGAGTCTCATGTAAACCAACACATTTAATCATAGATTAGCAGAAACAATAACTCACAACTTCCCAAATGACTGCATAAACACTTTGATTTATAAAGATTAATAGGAATCCCCAGGTGAATGTCATTTTAAGCCCTCTGTATCACTGATTTTCTCGTCATAATAAACTTTTATCTGACGTTTTTATTTAGGTAAAAGCAAAAAGAAAACAAAGCGTTTAGATTCAATGGCCAGGCTATTTCATTACTCAGCCTTGAAGGAATCCAATCCATCATTGTGCTGAGAGAGAGGAAATCTCTTGTGGGTTCAGCGACTCACTCTGGTTTTATTAATGCAAGATTTAGGAAATGTTAACAATGTGAATTGTTTGTTTAACTTGACAGATCAGCTTACGATGCACTGGCCCCATCTATAGTATATTTGATAATGACAAAGGACAGGCCACAAATCTAATGTCAAGTTATTTGCAGCTATTCCCCGATACTTCTCATAAGTTATCAGACATCTACCTTATGTGCTTTTGCTGCATATTTTCATGATAGAACTACAACTTGGAAATAAAGAGAGGAAACTACAATAGCCCCCTTTACGTACCTCCTAAGACTACTACTTACTGTCTACTGAGAGCTCTCTACCTTGGCCCAATTCATTTGTCTTAATCTGGTGAGTGGGTGTTTAATTTATCCGAGATGCAAACTGACCCTCCAAGACAAGCAACATACTTTACCCAGTATATATTTTACAATTTAGAAACCATAGTCTACAGAGGACACCAAAGTGTGGCAATTTCACATGAACAACTGGCAACACCTAACTTTTGGGAGCTACAATGATACCTATGTAGAGTTTCATAAATTATATTAAAGGGATTCCATTGTGATTTTTATGGTGGAGTTTTTATTACTATATTACACTGTTCACATTGCAAATAATTCATTCTACCATATAAAATTGTATTTTTTAACAAATAAATATATATATTTTTAGTTGTAATATAAATGTGTAGGCGTCATCGCAGTTCATTGTGTCTAAGTCTGAGCTTTCAGAAGGAGCCAACACTACTAGAACTGCTTTTAGATAACCTATTGTTTATCCTACTCCATGTAACTGGAGGAGTCATGAACCAGACTTGGAATAAGAGCTGGGAGCACTTTCAACAATACAGGTGTCAGGTACCTTCCCACCGGTCTGCTGATCAGTTGCTGGGGGGAAAGGGAGGGGGGTTATATCACTTGCAGCGCAGCAGTAAAGTGTGACTGAAGTTTATCAGAGCACAAGTCACATGGTTGTGGCACCCTGGGAAATGAAAACTATGGCTAGCTCCATTTGAAATTTCAAAATTATATATAAACAAAATCTGTTTGCACTTTTAAAAAACGTATTTCAATGCAGGATTCTGCTGGACAAGATGTATTTTGAAAAAAAGCATATTTCCCATGACAGTATTCCTTTAAAGTAAAAATTGGGGGCTGTAAGGACTATTTTTAATTATGCCATTATTATTATTCTTGCCTGAAATGGGGATTAAGGACATCAAATGGCAATACTGAAAGAGGATTAAGGTAAGGATAGCAACACTGTGACAAACTCAATTCTTACAAAAAAACAAAGTCTGGTAAGGAACCCCTAGGAAACTATAGTATTAATCCACATACTACACAGGCAAGTAGGTAAACACACTATCCACCCGCGGCCCTATACAAAGGACAGCAATTGCAACAATATCTAGCAGTTCAAATGTCAGTTTCTGTAGTTGTTTGGGTAATTTACATGCTTGAATATCCACAAAAAAATGTTGCATTCTTGCACCACAGTCACTGCCGTAGGAGAGCCTTTTACTGAAAGTGATACTGACACTAAAAACTACTCTTCCAAATATTAATGTACATTAAAAGTTACCGATAAGTCGTGTTGCTTTTCACTGGTAGGGCTGCTTTTGTAAGTATTTGGGAGATCACATAGGTAATGTAAAAGCATGAGGCAAATACTTTTAAAGGAGAAGGAAAGATAAAACTCCCCCCCCCAGTGATTGTAATTGCTTACCGTTTACCCCGGGCTAGTGCTGTACTTTAAAACTGCAACAGTCTGGGGTAGCTGTGAGCCAGTGACCCTCTTCCTTCGTGCTGCTCGTGCATGCGCAGTAGAGTGAAAAGCCGAACTCTAGAAAAAAAGCCGTCTCTTTCACTCTACTGCGCATGCGTCGGCCCCAGGATCCCGAAGATAGAAAAGTAAAAGGATCGCCCCCTCACAGCTACCTACCTAGCCAAATGTTAGGCACCCCCAGTGATTGTAATCTCTTACCATTCACATCGGGCTGATGCTCCTGTTAGGAAAAAAACGCCCCAGCCCGGGGTATAATGAAAGCGATTACAATCACTGGGGGTGCCTAACATTTGGCAACAACCAGTGATTTTTTAGCTTTCCTTTTCCTTTGAGGCAAAATTATAAATGGCGCCCAAAGACAATGTTACGATAGATGTAAAATAGGTTTAATTTCTTTTATATCAGCCCAATGCTTGCTACAAGGTGGCTATTTCTAGTTTCTGAGAAACATATTTTAAATGACCAAAATAAACCAATAAAAAGTGGCTATTTGACTTTGAACAGAAGCTCATTTTTGTTAATAGCCAATAGCTGGCCATTTGTATACTTGTTACTTTTCTATATATAATATATTATATATAATTTATTTATTATAGGGGCCTTCTGGATGTGTCTTTGGCTGAGTCCTCACACTTAAAATATATGATATGAAATAAAAGTATATTTAATACACATTCCAGGAGTGCAGCAGTCTTTTATTCAGGTGTGTGACATTTTTCTGGCACTGGGGCATATTTTCCCATTAGAAGTACATGCAAAGGTCTATTTCAATGTAGTGATAGATAGATAGATAGATAGATAGATAGATAGATAGGTCCATTGTTAATTTACATTGCTGCTTTTTGTAACTGAATATTATAAAGCAGGAAGAGAATAATAACCATAAAAAGTACAATGAGTTAAATTATAAATATTGTGCAACTCTTATAAACAAAGTTTCCAGAGACAGTGCACATTATGTGTATTCAGTATGAACATAAACCAATGTAGCAGTGGTTATTAAAAATCCAGAGTTCTCCTAATCCTGTTCTACCTTATCATTGTCACAAAACTGTGTTCCCAATGGGCATCATTGATTGGCTGCACGTTACAGCTTTGACAACCCTAGTACTTAATTGTCAGTTATTTCTTCTTCTTCAGTGGCTAAAATACAGTCACATAATAACAGAGGGACTTGTTCTGCTTTAACCTTAGCTAGCTGCCATCACGCAGTGGAAAATAGTGTTAAAATATCACAGGATCATGCTGTACTGCAAAGAAAGACGTGTAAAGAGCGTAATGATTTCCCTTGAGTTTGCTTTGAAGAAAATTGTCACCACAGCAAGCAGAAACTGTGACACATCTTCAGAAGGGATTGTGGGAAATCGAACAATGGCATTCTAGTTAGGGCCAAGCCTACTCATCAGCCAATTATAACTGGAACAGAGCTTCATACTGAAAACTTCAACAAGACTACTTGGCTAACCTTTTGAGATTTCCAAGCAAGCTTTGAACAGAGCAAGATATAACGTGATCAAAATGAAACATTTCCTTCCACTTAGTGCTCCGCAAGTCATTTGTGAAGTGTATCTTGCAAGGAGTGAGCACGTTGTAAGTAAGAGGGCAAGAATGCGGTCTATATCTGCTCTGAAGCTCTAGTTTGGAAGTCACCTCTGCCATAGAAAGATATATAAAAACATTAATTCCACCTGCACTGAGACAGTAGTTCCCCGTGGAATTCTGTGGATGTTTAAACGCGCTCTTCTTCGGGTGGAAAGGGTCACACCTGTGTTTCTTTTTAACAAAATGGTTTACTGTACTAAGAACATTACATTTTATTAGTAAGTAAAAAGCCTCAACTGCCGCTACCCATCTCTGGATGGAAAAAAAAAAAAAAGTATTATTACCAGAAGTGGTAAACTCTATAATGGGTATATTTTAAAATCAAATTTCAAGTCAAAGTATAAAAAAAAAACCCTCCAAAATATAATTCAGCGCCCCTAATTTGCAATAATTATGTATCTATACCCTCCTTGCAACACTGTTTTTGAAACGCTTTTAAAAATCCCATAGGAATGAACAGAAAGTGGCTGAGTCTTTCTGTGGTGAGCTCTAATTTCAAATTTTTCCTGTGAGAAATGAAGCTTGGTGTTCCAGAAAGGGAGTATATAAACATGTTGTAGCATTAACCTGGAGGACAACATAGCTATAGAAATGGGTATAGCTCTCTGTAATAATAAAACAGTACCTTGTACTGAATTAATCCATATTGGAGGCACAATATCCCTATTGGGTTTAATGTTTTAATAATTCTTTAGTAAACAAAGTATGGTGATCCAAATTACAGAACGATCCTTTAGCCAGAAAACTACAGGTCCCGAGCATTCTGAATAACAAGGTCCCATACTGTTTTTATATCCTGCATATAAGTGGCACAGAGATTATTATCTGGGTACAAATCTGATTGTTAAACATGGTTTAAAGCGGAGTATAAAGAAGGATATATCAGTTGACCTATAAGAAGTTCTTAACCTGGGGTGTATAAAAGCAGCAAGTTAACTGTAGGAGTTTGTTGCTGACCACATCTAATAATGAAGGGCAAAAGTCTCAGCCAGGCCTGGAATGGCAATGTGTGGATTCTGGCAAATGCCAGATTGGCTGCTGTAAAATGCCATAGACAGTCACTATTTTAGGGCTGGTAGGAGGCTGTCTGGGCTTTATGTACTTGAAATTCCAGGGCCTATTTCCAATCCCAGTCCGTGCCTGGTCTCTGCTCCTATTACAGTTTGAAAAGGCTGTGAAATTGGGTTAAGCCTTAATCATGGGGACATTTAATTACCTTGATATTGACTAGTGTAATGGAACTGCCACAACAAGGGTAGGATAGCTTTTATATTTGCCATGTGAGCATTTTTATAATTCAGGTGCAGAAGTTCCCACCAGAAAATGTGCTCTGTTGGATCTGATGATCAGAAACAGCTTATTACAAATCTTCAAGTAAGAGAACCCCGAGGAATGGTCACCATAATATATTCAATCTAAGTTTGATAAAAGTTACAAAAACATAGGTTTAAAAAGGATGCCTAAAATCATACTAATTATTCTTTTTATTAATCCATTGGGGAAACCAATAAAATATATTTCTATAAAGCCTCAACTTAGCTTCACTCAAAAGATAATGAAAATACACATACTGATCTATGCTCCAGTCCCTTACACTTAGCTGAACCACCAATAGCAACCATCACTTGGTTGGCAGTCTGAGGAGGGTTCTTATGGATTTTGAGAAACATTTAAAATACAACACATCAGATAAAATAAAAATCTCAAGGAAAGAGGACAAACAGTTGCCCATAAGGCTGATGCCACACGAGGCGTAGGGCTGAAATTTTCGGCAAGCGGAAAAACGCTTGCCGAAAATTCAGCCCTACGCCGCATGTGGCATCAGCCTAATACCTTAAGCACCTAATTAAAAAAAAAAAAAAAAAAGATTTTCTTTTGAATACTAGGGATGTAGCGAACATCGCCAAAAATGTTCGCGGACCCGTTCGCGGACTTTCGGCAAAACTCGCGAATATTCGCGAACTTTGCGAACCCCATAGACTTCAATGGGAAGGCGAACTTTAAAACCTAGAAAAGCCATTTCTGGCCAGAAAACTGATTTTAAATTTGTTTAAAGGGTGCCACGACCTGGACAGGGGCATGCAGGAGGGGGATCAAGGGCAAAAACTTCTCTGAAAAATACTTTGTAAAAAAAATGCCAAAAAAAAAAAACGCCAAAAAATAACGCCAAAAAAAAGCCAAAAAAACGCGGCAAACCCAAAATGGCGAACATCGCCAAAAGTTCGTGAATTTGCGGACTTGCGAACACCCGATGTTCGCGCGAATTAGTTTGCCGGCGAACAGTTCGCTACATCTCTATTGAATACCAAGTAACTGATTGGTGTTTTTAGAAGTTTTTGAAACCACAAATAAGCCATAAATGACTTGAAAAAGCTTGAACAAATTCAAATGCAGAACAAAAACGTAATGAACACGAAACCCACTCATTTTTTGTGGCATTTATGTTTTCGGAAGAATCTTCAAAAAGATTGTTAAATTTGTCTAGGACTGCTCCCATTGACTTCTACATGACCTTGATAGCTTTTAGTCAGCATATTTTTACAGTTGCATTTTTAGTGGTTTTGACGCATAATAAATTATGAAAAATAATGAAAAAAAAAACGTTTAGTGCAAAAAACCCCCAATATTTTAGTAAATACCCCCACCCCATAGAGTCACGTATACCCTTAAAGATCTGTGAAGGTTAATAGTAGACTCAAATAAGGCAACATATCAGTTCTTGGCTGTTCCAATGAAAGACTATTACCCTTCTTCCACTTCCTTCAAATTTCTACATTAGTGCCTGACTACCTCAGTCATCCAAAGCAAGTTTTACAACAAAAATGTCTTTATAAATCAAATGTTCCTAAGATTTGTAAAATCTTGAAAAAAATGAGATCATGAGCAGTAGGTTGTCTTGACACTGTGCGTACTTTAGATTCTTGCATCTGTTTCTACCCTTTAAAATGGAAGCAATTTGTCACCATTACAGTAGTTTCTCTACAGCCCCCGAACGTTAAATGGATAGCCCTCTACAATGCACTTTTCACTTTAAATGAGCTCTGTACAGAGTTCTCAGTATGATTGATCTCTTTCTTTAGTTTCCCCTGGAATGCTGTTAACAGGGCTAGTCTCTGATAGAGACTAACTGGTATGAATTGCTGGTTCTCTCAGTCCTACTCATTCAAACACCACAGGGATCATTTAAAGATCCCAATCAGTGCAAAGCAGCTGTTGGCTACAAAATGAGCCTTAAAATACAGGGCACTTTTCTCCTGCTTTAATGTAGCCAAGGCCAGAAGCACATTTGTATCTATAATAAGTATAAACAGTCTATTTTAACAGTTATATTTCTCACTCATAAAATCATTGTGATGTTTCCGACCTCTGGAAGAGTTTTCATCTTAGTATGAGCCAAACACCTTCTCTCACCATTTATCTACACCTGCTTGCAAATGATTATCATCTATTGTGCCAATTCCCAGCCTTTTGTTCCAGTCCTATGAAGGAATGGACAACGTATTGGCACAGTATTAAAAAGAAAGAAAAAAAAAAGCTGTCAGTAACGGCACAATAGGTAAATAAAATGTATGGAGACAGGTGCTATAAGAGATCTGTTGGAAATGGGTCCCGTAATTTGCAGGAAATACCATATTTAATATATTTTGGTGTTACTGTTTCTGCTTTCTAGGCCGCCATAAAGAAATAGCCAGAAACTACGTTTGCAAAATAAAATGGGGGTAGGGGAAGCCAACGTGCCAGATACATACTGGGTTAATTTGTTCGTATTAATGCATAGTGGCACTGTGTGCTTGCCTAGTTTATATATGAGAATGGACAGCAGGACTTTAGAGCCCAGGGAATCTAAATACGGGTCACTTATGGTTTATAGAACACACCAAAATTCTGTCTGCCTTACTACTGACTGATTACATATCTGGTGATTTGCTTACTCTGTACCTTAGAATTTTAACTCTCATTGCCCCAACTCCCCCCACAGTTTACTGCTCCCAGAGGTGGATATTTGTCATTGTCAAAGGGTATTAGTTATCATTCCTTGTTTGGAAGAAACAGAGTCTTGTTCTAATATCAAACCTTGGGATTAGACCCCTAGATCAGATGCCTGAGGGCTCCTGGGTACATTCCATCGCAGATGAATGCTTAGACTGCATTTATTACACTTGCACAAAGTTATAGTCATTTGCAGCCATACTGGTGTATAGACCCTGCATGAGCGCGCCTGTGTAAAGTACAGCGTGAGCGCGCCTGTGTGTTCAGATGCACCTGTGTGTTCAGATGGCATAGGAAAATTTGCTGGAAGTGACACTGTTCCTTTCATGCGTCCAACATAGTATGTTGCCTAGACACTATACCCTGCCTTGTTAAATACTGCGATGGGAAAACATGTTGTTTTTTCAAAACACATCAGTTAATAGAGTTTCTCCAGCAGAATCCTGCACTGAAATCTATTTTTTGAAACCACAAGCAGATTTTTTTTTTAATATTTAATTCTAAAATTTCACATGGGGCTAGCCATATTCTTCATTTACCAGGGTGCCACAGCCATGTGACCTGTGCCCTAATAAAATTCAGTTGGAGTGATATCACCCCCCCTTCCAGCAGCCGATCAGCAGAACAATGGGAAGGTAGCAAGATAGCAGCTTCCAGTAGATATCAGTAGTAAGAAATTCAAGTCTGGCTTGGGACTCTTCCAGTTACATGGGAGTAGGAGAAAGCAGTTCTAATGTGCAATATAAAAATATACATTTGTTGGTTCTAGTGGAATTATTGGCTATGTAAACAGTGGAATTTAGAAAAAAAAAGTACACCATAAAAATCATGACAGAATACCTATTGTCAAATGCCATTTGGTTTAAGTGATAGTATACTATAAATAATACTCGTCATTTGAATTTAATCCAGTCTTTCAGCATGCTTTATGGGATATAACTGGCCAGCTACATATAATAAGGTGGAAAGCACTGGGCTAGATTATGCAAGTTAAGGTGGCCTACACAGGCAGCTTTTATGGCCCATGCATACAGCCCCCTATATCTTTCATTGTGACTACATCCCTTTATAAATGCCATTTAATCATTCTTGCCAGGATTAGCTTACAGGGTTATCTGGAATTTTCGTTTGCAAAGCCTGGATAACATAGTAGGAATCCATGGGATAACAGGGACTGTTTTACTGTAAGTCAAGCACAGTGGAAGGTCATACTTTAAAAGTTAGAACAGCACAAACCCCCAAGAATATACACCCAGCAATGTACACCCAGGCCAAATGCAGTTTTAGTGAATTTTATTTAACCCTTCCTAGGCAGCCAAAATTCTCCTTGCAAAGCAAACGCTGATAATAAATGAGCTTATTAATAGACAAGAAGGTCTGTGGGTTTTCAACAGAGATTTGTTGTCACAAATAAAGCACACACCTAATGCTTATTGGGCTGCACCAGTTTAAAAGGACCTCTCTAAACAATGCAAGATGGCCCGAGCAAGCGGAGGGTTAAAGAAAGCAGGCCACTTTACAAATAAAATTTGTCATTTGGGAATCATAGTCAAAGGTCAGTGAGAATGTAAATGAGTCGGACAGAGACAAACTCATCTTAATCTAACATTTCTCTTTTAATGTGCTTTGGCATGGGCCCAGCTCTCCTCCCCAAAAAGAGATTCTTGCGGAGGGGCTGAGCATGCCTACTTGCGCGTGGCTCTCCAACGGGGGCTGGGAAATCAATAGCAGCTGAATGCCATCTGCTTCGGCCAGCAAAACAGCACCAAAAGTGTGAGCCATGCATCTTCCTTTATTGAAAGGTTATTTTTATGCAAGTAAACAATTCATCGTCTCCTTACACGCTTGATGCTCATTTACCACCATTGATCAATAAAATATGCAAAACTAAAAAAAAAAATGGAATCCTAAGAGTGGCTGTGATGCCAGGGTGAAAGCTAATCAATAGCCGGCCTGTTCAGTAGGGCAAGCCAAGGGGGTACTCTTAGAAAATTATGAATCCCTCGGTTTTCATTCCAAATGATTATTTTCTATGTGGCCATTATGCAAATAAATACTGATCTAGGGAGGGGGTTTATTTCCAACTCAACTTTCCATCTGCACTAAAATACTGCCTACTGTTTAACAACAAGAAACACAGCTCTTAAGTAATACCCTAGGCACTGGCATTCATCTGCCTGGTAAAAGCTGCTCATCTACTGCCAGTCTGGGCCGGTTCTTCCTGCTCAGAGAATAGGAGCATAAAATAATCTACTGCATTGGACCACAAAAAGCCCATTATTGAATTGATAATTGTTTTAACACAATTATCCTCACTCTTAAGCTTCACTTACATTTGTGATTGCAATTTCATCATCAGCGCTTTCTTAGATTTTCTTATGTGTCCACTAAGTTCAGGGCCAAGGCACTGTAAATCTTCTATTAAAGCAAAACGGCTGCATTTACAAAAACACTACCTTCGTACGCTGATAAGTAAATATAACAGATGTACATTTATATGAAAGGCATATATTTGTACATTGTCCCCAGACAATGCTGGGCTACCTTGCATTCTAGTCTTACCTATTTTAAAACATACTGGGAACCCTAGCTAAACAATTCCTGTTTAAAAGCCACTGATCTTTGAAAACACATTTATTTAGAGAAGCTTACCCTAATTTAGTTTAACATAACCTAAAAGCAATACCCTGTGCCACTTCTCTCACATTGCTTAATTTTAATCTTGCCCATTCCCACACCTTGTGTCTCAACCCTTTCTCCTTGTAGATTGTAAGCTCTTTTGGGCAGGGTCCTCTTCACCTCTTGTATCGGTTATTGATTGCTTTATATGTTACTCTGTATGTCCAATGTATGAAACCCACTTATTGTACAGCGCTGCGGAATATGTTGGCGCTTTATAAATAAATGTTATTAATAATAATATTAATAATAAAGTTGATAGAAGGGCCTTCCCTGATAGAAGGGCCTTCATTTGTAGCTTCTGTCCTATTTTTGGTTTCTGTGTTTTCCCGGTAAACCCTATCATAAAAACCCTTTAAGATTAGATGCATTACCATGCTTATTTCAAGAAGTAATAAATGAGTGGGTGGCTTTTTCATCTTAAAAGCAGAATGGCATTACATATTTAATATATGGGCTGTTCACCTTTGAGTTAACTTTTAGTATGATGTAGAGAATAATATTCTGAGACTATTTGCAATTGGTCTTCATTTTTTATTTAGTTTTTTTATTTCAGTTTTTGCTCAGCAGCTCTCCCTTTAGAGTTTCAGCAGCTATTTGGTTGCTAGGGCCCAAATTACCCTAGCAACCAGGGTGTGGTTTGAATGAAAGAGTCTTATATGAATAGGAGAGGACCTGAATAGCTGTGGCCTGAACTTCAGTGGCAACCGTTCTAGGGAATGCTTGGAGAGTATGAGGGAGTCCTGAACCAAGTGACTCAAAAGGTAACTGCATTTCAACCATCTCTAGAGCTGCACAGACTATGGAATACTACACAATGAAACATCCCATAAAGTAGCAGGCTGAGCATAACCATTTCTGATGGCTGAAGATAACTAGGGTTCCAGATTGAGAGTCATACATTTTCTGTGTCTACCCAAGAATATAAGTGGGAGATAGTAATTGAATAGCTGAGGCAGTAGCTTTCTTAGTTCCTGGGTACGCAGACCCAGGTCCGAATTGGGCCACTAACCCGGACCCAGAGCCAATCCCAGAGACGCTCCCCCACTGTCTGATCTCTCTCCCCCGATGCGCCGAAGAGAAGTAAAAAAGGTATGCACGTTAGGGGGAGGGGATTGGGCATGCAGCGAGGGCCTTGGCAGGGGCTACTTTGGGGGGGGGGGGGGGGGGTGTTGGGTTTTTCCAATATAACAACTCATTTATACCAAAATTGTACAATTTGTATTTAATCATTATGCATTTTTACAAACAGGGCCGGTAAGTAGCAGTGGCTGCTGATCAACAACTTGACAAGCAGTGCAAGAAGTATAGTACTTCCTTTATCTGTCTACTGGAAACTTGGTCACATATCTTACCTTTCAGCTCATAGCACACAGAGGTATAAATTTGCCTCTAAGGGCTCTGGCACACGGGGAGATTAGTTTCCCTGCCGAAATCGCCTGCGCAGCATGTGCCATCCCACCGGCGACTTACATTGTCGCCGGTGGGATGCCAACTCGGGGAGATTAGTCGCCCGCGAACAGGGAGATTTGTCGCGGGCGACTAATCTCCCCGTGTGCCAGAGCCCTAAATGGGTGGGAAAAACACAGCCATCTAATAGCAAGTATACAGACTAATCAGGTATGTAGCAAAGACAATATACTTTCTGAAGACATGCATTAGAGTTACAGTTCAGAGAAGACGAGTGCCTTGAGAAGCTCTTTTTTAGAAGTGTCTGTAAAGCGTGAAGACAGGGTGCTCAGCATAATACCTAAGGGCTGGGAGTTCCACAGATAAGTTGCGGCACTGGAAAAGTGTTACAGACGTGATAAGGCAGTGTTGACACCGGGTGTGGAAACAAGACAGGCCTCAATGCAATAGGCATAGTAGATTAAGGCTGAGGTGCACCTTGGAAAAGAGTTGAAGGGTTTGTAAGGACAAAATATGTATCTTGTACTTGTACCAATGTGAGTATGAAGACAATTAAGAGATATTAACCACAGAGAATTAATAATAGCACTTACAACAGAATGTGAATATGTAAATGCTGACTGCAGTGAGGAACCTTTAAAAAAGCCCTTCTACTTTATGGGTACTTGGGCAAAAACCATACAGGCTGGTAATAACCAGACTAGGACAGTAATCAAAATAGATTGCTGTGGTGCCATAGTGCTGAATCACAAAAATTGGCCTTACAACTCTTAAAAAATTAAAGCTCAGTCACATAATGCGCATAGAGGGAGCAATAAAGTCTTGTATAAAGACAGAGCAAACTGTGTTTAGACAATAGACCCAGAAGGTTGACATGGCGATCTCTGTAAATGACCGATACTAAGCATTTTTGCTCTGAAATTAATGTTGTAACTTGCTGTTGTTTTCCACTATGTGCTGTGAAAACAAGATTTGCTTCATCTGTATATAAGATTACAGAACTGAAAAATAAGTGTTTAGAGGAATACTAAACTTAGAAAACCTAATAGTCACAATAGGGATCCTGGGAAACAGAGCGATACCTCTCTGATAATGGAACACTGGAAGTGTTTTTTCCCAGCAAAGTTCTGGTGGTAAAACACGCTGCAATTTCTGCCCTGGGTAAGGGTAAAGACACACGGAACTATGTGTAGCAGCTACTTTTTCAAAGCTACTAAATGCCAGAAAATACCCTGCCGTGGAGAAAACTAAGAATTGCCACTGCTAAAACACACAGAGAAATTAGAGACAATCAGCATTGTCTATTTTAGCTGCTACTAGTAGCTCCATGCGTCTTCACCCTAACACAACAAGGTGAAACTCTACATCAGTGCTGTCCAACTGGCGGCCCGCGACCCCCCTCTGAGTGGCCCCCCACCTGTCTGGCTGCTTTGATGGCTTACTCTTGGGTAAGCTTTAAATGGTATCAGTACTGTGATTAACTGCCCCCCTGCATGGTTCTCACCTCAGATTCAGGCTGTAAACCCTCTGTATTGTTTAAAAATGTAATCCCCTGTGTTGTTTTAATCTCTGCATTGTTCACCCCCTGCAGTGTTCACACCTCAGGCTCAGACTGTAATCACCCACATTGTTCCCCTGTTCACACCTCAGACTGTAGGAGCAGTAGAAACCCACAAATAATATCTGCACACTACAAAAAGAACATATACTGAGGTGGTACTGCAATTAAAAAGTTTTTTTAAAGGGGACCTGTCACTTTGAGAAATAATTCCAAATTTAGTTCTACCATGTTAGTTGAGCAAAATAAACTTCACTTACACTATATAAATAATCTAAATCTTGTTTCCTTCAGTCTTGGAATTACACAATTCCAGCAAGCAGGCAGGCACCATTTTGTGGACACTTATTTAGAGAAGCTTTACATCATGCCAAAATCTTGTTTATGTGATTGAATTGACGGCCAGATGCTCAAACCCATGCACTCGTTACACAATTAGATGGTGAGGAGGGAGGGGTAGAGTGAGGAGTGCAGCGACATCTAGGAAGTGCTGAATGGAAAGTTAAAGTTATTGTCTGCCCCACCTCTATGCCTAAGGCATAGAGGTGGGGCAAGCAATATATGATTGACAGCTGGGATTTTTGAATGTCTTTATAATGGCTATGGATGTGTTAATAAAAAATGGAATTTGGATTTCATGTTTAATTTGAACAGGACTTTTATTATACAGTTTTTTATGTCTGGGTGACAGGTCCGCTTTAATATATAGTTATTGTGCAGACTGTAGGAGCAGTGCCAGCATTGTGTCACTGTATGCTGCCTGTGTGTGCCATACAGCATAGGGCAAGCAGAGTATGGCACACACAGGCAGGGTAGGGCAGGCAGAGTATGGTACACACAGACAGGGTAGGGCACACACAGGCAGGGTAGGGCAGGCAGTGTATGGCACACACAGGCAGGGTAGGGCAGGAAGAGTATGGTACACACAGGCAGGGTAGGGCAGGCAGAGTATGGCACACACAGGCAGGGTAGGGCAGGCAGAGTATGGCACACACAGGCCAAGTATGGCACAAACCAGCCAAGAATGGCACACACAGTCAAAGTATGGCACACACAGGCAGGGTAGGAAAGGCCGAGAGTATGGCAGGTTTTTGCTGTACTACAACCATTAATATGGGTATGGTCATGTGATAACACAGGTGTGGTTTCAAGTGGGTGTGGTTTAAAAAAGGGGAGTGGTCTAAACTGGCTTCCATTATCGGCCCTCCACCACATAGGTCGGAAAAATTCCGGCCCTCGGTACCACAGAAGTTGGACAGCACTGCTCTACATTATTACCCCTAACAGTTTCTAATCATACCTACTAAGAGCTTGGTTTGTGTGAAGTCAGTAGCCACGCTGCCATTAACACGGCAGCAAAGTTGTAATGCTTTCCATGTTACATATTTACAGCAATAACACTGGGCTGCTGGTTCAGAATATAAAAGAACAGCAAATAAATCCATATCCAGCACATTTTATAAATATTTTCTATTCCAAAATGACAGAAGATTCTTCTTTTACAACTTCTTCTACAAACTGCTCTAGTTTTTCCAGATTCAAAAAAAAAAAAAAAAAGAAAAAAGTGCCTTCTCTCTACTGAAGATATTAAATCTCTCCTCCAAAGTGTTCAGTGGGATTTAGATCTGAACTCTGGGCAGCTTTTGAAGTGTACTTTGGCTCATTCTGCTGCTGGAAGACCCATGATCTGCAACATTTTGACATTTTCTTTAATATCACCCTCCAAAATGCCATGGGAATCTCCTGATGTCATGTTGTCACGCACAGACTTAAAGTGGCCATACACACTGCAATCCAAACGAGTGGATCTTCTCCAGATATGCCCACCTGAGGCTGGCAATATTGGGCTAATTCAATCATGTGGCCTAGGGCCAATGGACCGAATTAAGACAATGGGCATAGGCGCAGTCGGGCCGAGGAACGCATCAATTAGTCAATGCGGTCCCCAATCCAACAGAAAATCAAACCCGCCTGATCAAGATCTGGCCAATTTTAGGCCATATGTTGGTCAGGTAGGTCCATTGGGGGTTCCTATACACGGGTAGATAAGCTGCCGAATTGGTCTGATGGACCCGAATTGGCAGCTGAAATCTGCCATTGTATGGCCACCTTTAAAGTAACAGTTCAGTGTAAAAATAAAGAGTTTTCAGCTCTCCAACCTCTTAGTCAGTGACTAAGGGGGAAGTAGTATTCTGGCTATTATGTTAGACATCTGCTCACTCCAGCCTTTATAGATTACATTTTGCCTAACTATATTGAAAACATTTTTTATTTTGCGCAGCCTATTTTGCCCATTTTCATTTTTACACTGAACTGTTCCTTTAAGGTGCCTAGTTCCAAAGACAGAGAAGCAAACACAAAACATCACTGCACTTTCTCCACCTTATGTTTGAAGTAGGGTTGCCACCTTTTTTCATTTTGCAACTTACTATAATGGTTGTAGCTCTTGTGCAGCAAATGGGGGGCAGGTTGTTGTGGAAGAACTCATTTCTGTTTACTGTACTTTACAGATCTGTACAACATTTGTACATTTATTTTTACTAAAGTCAGTGGAAAATATTTTCCATAGACCACAAAAAAATATTACTAACTTTATAGATAATTGATATTTGGAATGATATAATGAACCTAGAGGAAACAATGCTCAAGGCCAGCAAGCTCCAGGTGTCCGGCAAACAGCAAAAAAATAATCTAAAATATGCCATGTGTGGCTCTCCAAGGGAATTTTTTGGCAATCAGTCTGTTAAAGGGCTCCATAGACTTCCATTTTACTGAACACCCTGAATTACAAGAAACTCTGTCTAACAAATAATATTTAGATAGTATATAACCCTCCCGGAGAAGTAGTTTACTATTTTCTTGTAATATGATTAGACCCATATGGATATAAGCTACCAGAAGTATAGTTAAGGATAAACTGATTCTGCTATACCTACAATTATCTGCTGCTTCCACCACAAGATCTAGTAAAGTATAATAAATATTATCTCAACAATTTTTTATCCCACAAATCAAAACAATTACGTGATAATCTTTTATACCTTTTTCTCTCTCTAAAATGTAATACTAGTTATGTTTGTGCACAGAAATGTTACAGCACAAGAAGTATTTTACTTCTGCCAAGCCACAGGATGAATATCCAAGACTGCCTGGTTATAAACCACATTTCAGTCAATGCCTCCATTTTCTTCTGATGCTTTTAAAAGTATCTTAAAAGTCTCAGGTACGAATGACACAGAATAACTTGATACTTGTACAATAATAAATTTAGTACTGTACTGTAAATAGCTATAGAATGAATAGTGAGTAACTTTGAATTGTGTATGTGTATTGAACTGTGTATTTTCACATGCGCACACATAGGGGCCCATTCATTAAAGCACGATGACCATAATATAATTAAAATTATGTGACTTTTTTGCGTTTTGCGTAACTGTGCACAAAAAAAAATCGTATTTTTCACAATGACTACGAACATTTCGTAATTCATTCAAGCTTTGGTATCGTGACTACCTTTCGGCCAAGTTGGAGCTGCATAGTGCTATTGAGTTCTATGAAAGGCTTCCAAAATCCTTCATTGAAATCAGAAAGATTTTCACGCCGTTTACGTTCTTTCGGATACGGAAATTTCGTAACTTTCAGATCGCAACCACAATATTTTCGCACGACCGCGTCACAAATTTTCACGCATTTTACACGCAAACACATCAGAAATTATCGTGGTTACTAACATGAAAGCACGATGACCATAATATCATTAAAATTATGTGACTTTTTTGCGTAAATGTGCACAA
This sequence comes from Xenopus tropicalis, assembly GCF_000004195.4. Taxonomy (NCBI): domain Eukaryota; kingdom Metazoa; phylum Chordata; class Amphibia; order Anura; family Pipidae; genus Xenopus; species Xenopus tropicalis. Next base: position 169,458,436 of record NC_030677.2, read on the forward strand.
AAAAAATCGTATTTTTCACAATGACTACGAACATTTTGGAATTCATTCAAGCTTTGGTATCGTGACTATCTTTCGGCCAAGCTGGAGCTACATAGTGCTATTGAGTTCTATGAAAGGCTTCCAAAATCCTTCATTGAAATCAGAAAGATTTTCACGCCGTTTACGTTCTTTCGGATACGGAAATTTCGTAACTTTCAGATCGCAACCACAATATTTTCGCACGACCGCGTCACAAATTTTCACGCATTTTACACGCAAACACATCAGAAATTATCGTGGTTACTAACAAATTTTTCCAATCGTGCTTTTAACAACCTGAAATTTGTGCTTTAATGAATGGGCCCCATAGTGTTGAAACCTGGCTGGGGCTAGTCTTACAACTTTACTAGCAATGCACTTAACAGTAAATCTGTAATAACACCTCCGATTAACCCCAAATTCCTTATCCATGCTCCCCCTCTATACACTGAACTTACATATTTCCCTTCCATGGCAATCCTGATGGCAAGGCCCCACCTCGTTGGCATCATAACCACAGCACTTACATCACATACCCTCCCCCACCCTGGCCAGTAATGTATTGGCAATCCCACACACGTTTTGACAACAGTACACAAATTGCAGGTCGGAAACATCAATTCATACTTCTTAAATGTATTCACCAGTATTCTTCCATATAAAATCTAAACCATTCATATGTAGTCACAAATAAAGGAAGAGATGCTGATAGCGCATGGCCTAGAAATGAGCAGTATCTGTAAGTCAATGACCCAGCCAGCAGCAAGGGTATAATTTAAAGGCAGAAATTTCCAGTGAATGCACGGTTAGCCACAGTGAACCTGTTACAGCTCTAAAGGGAATAGAACGGCTCTTATTAGATTTTTTACCGCACACGCATAAGTGATAAATGTACTGCTGTACTCACTGTCAAGTTAATCAATGCTGCCAAAGTTTTGTTGACCTAACTGTAATCTATAAAGTAAGCAGTGTCTTCTCTATTACTATGACATCTCAGTCTCCATGCAATTCTAGTTTCACAAATACAGCAAATGGAGGTTATCATGAAGTTCTCCTTGATTATTTTGCAGAATGCACCAGGCAAGTAATGTATTAGAACTGTGCTTATAATAATTATTTTAAACTATTATCCTCTATTCTTTAACAAATATAAGCAAATAATTTTGTTTTCAAGGCAATGATACCAAGACATATGTGACTTAGGTAATAATCACTGCCACTATGCCACCAGCCTTGTGAGCTACTGCTTCTAGTGCTATATGTGTCATTTTAACTGACCCGAAAAGAACAGCGAACACTAGCAAATTGGGAAATGAAGTTCAATGTTGATAAATGCAAGGTTATGCACTTTGGCAGAAATAATATAAATGTGAGTTACACACTAAATGGTAGTGTGTTGGGGGATCCTTAATTGAGAAGGATCTGGGGTTTTTTGTAGATAACAAGTTGTCTAATTCCAGGCTGTGTCATTTGGTGGCTACTAAAGCAAATAAAGTGCTGTCTTGTATAAAAAAGGGCATTGACTCAAGGGATGAAAACATAATTTTGCCTCTTTATAGGTCCCTGGTAAGGCCTCACCTTGAGTATGCAGTGCAGTTTTGGGCTCCAGTCCTTAAGTATGAGCTGGAGAGAGTGCAGAGACATACAACTAAACTGGTAAAGAGGATGGAAGATTTAAACTATGAGGTTAGACTGTCAAGGTTGGGGCTGTTTTCTCTGGAGAAAGGGCACTTGTGAGAGGACATTTACAACTACATTAGTTGACGTTATAGATAAAGGGGAATCTTTTTTGCAATAGAAAAGATCGACACAGTAGAGGCCACCCCTTTAGACTTGAGGAACAGAACAGATTCTATTAATGCCTTTAAGAGGTGCTTGGATCATTTCTTGAGCAAGCATAATACATAAGGCTATTGTGTTCTTAAAATCTCCAGTTAGTTAGTATAGGTATGTGTATACTGTATACTGTATGTGCACTGGAGTTCATTTGGAGAGGTTGAACCTAATGGACTTTGGTATTTTTTCAACCCAAATTGACTATGTACCTAAATATGTAACTCAGCCACTGGCATGCTCTGGTATTCACAGAGGGAACTCAAGTACTTAAGTAATAATGTGCAACTAATGCAGATGAGTACTGATGGCTTATTCAAAAGAGAAGTACCAAATATACCCGGTTCCTTGAACAACCCCTGGCTTTTGGTAGCATGTCATTCAATTTAGTTATGTGTGAGCAGCTTCACATATTTGGTTGCACTTCTGGTCTAAAACCTGGTCATCACAGATAAAAGATGTATGACTGCACATGGTCCATTCACCAAAATTATCTCTCTTAACAGTCAGTTTTGTTAGCATAAGTGGGATATGTGGCTATAATTCTTTAAGGACAGCACATGGCACAGATCTGCTAACATACAAACCTATATACTACAGACTGACTGGAAAGAGAAGAGATCCAGTGGAACTCTCCACCTCTCCTCCAGATGTTGGAAGGCTGCAGGCTTGAGTCCCAAAGAGGGAATAAATAGCGGGAAAACATTGAAAAGTTTTAATATATACTTTTTATTACAACCAAAATTGTTGTGCACATTTGTAGGAAATTGCATATACAGTGGCTTGCAAAAGTATTCGGCCCCCTTGAACTTTTCCACATTTTGTCACATTACAGCCACAAACATGAATCAATTTTATTGGAATTCCACGTCAAAGACAAATACAAAGTGGTGTACACGTGAGAAGTGGAACGAAAATCATACATGATTCCAAACATTTTTTACAAATAAATAACTGCAAAGTGGGGTGTGCGTAATTATTCAGCCCCCTGAGTCAATACTTTGTAGAACCACCTTTTGCTGCAATTACAGCTGCCAGTCTTTTAGGGTATGTCTCTACCAGCTTTGCACATCTAGAGACTGAAATCCTTGCCCATTCTTCTTTGCAAAACAGCTCCAGCTCAGTCAGATTAGATGGACAGCGTTTGTGAACAGCAGTTTTCAGATCTTGCCACAGATTCTCGATTGGATTTAGATCTGGACTGTGACTGGGCCATTCTAACACATGGATATGTTTTGTTTTAAACCATTCCATTGTTGCCTTGGCTTTATGTTTAGGGTCGTTGTCCTGCTGGAAGGTGAACCTCCGCCCCAGTCTCAAGTCTTTTGCAGACTCCAAGACGTTTTCTTCCAAGATTGCCCTGTATTTGGCTCCATCCATCTTCCCATTAACTCTGACCAGCTTCCCTGTCCCTGCTGAAGAGAAGCCCCCCCAGAGCATGATGCTGCCACCACCATATTTGACAGTGGGGATGGTGTGTTCAGAGTGATGTGCAGTGTTAGTTTTCCGCCACACATAGCGTTTTGCATTTTGGCCAAAAAGTTCCATTTTGGTCTCATCTGACCAGAGCACCTTCTTCCACATGTTTGCTGTGTCCCCCACATGGCTTGTGGCAAACTGCAAACGGGACTTCTTATGGTTTCTTCTTGCCACTCTTCCATAAAGGCCAACTTTGTGCAGTGCACGACTAATAGTTGTCCTATGGACAGATTCCCCCACCTGAGCTGTAGATCTCTGCAGCTCCTCCAGAGTCACCATGGGGCTCTTGGCTGGTTGTGCCGTACTCCTTCCATTTCTGAATGATCGCTCCCTGGGATGTTCAAGGCTTTGGAAATCTTTTTGTAGCCTAAGCCGGCTTTAAATTTCTCAATAACTTTATCCCTGACCTGTCTGGTGTGTTCTTTGGACTTCATGGTGTTGTTCCTCCCAATATTCTCTTAGACAACCTCTGAGGCCGTCACAGAGCAGCTGTATTTGTACTGACATTAGATTACACACAGGTGCACTCTATTTAGTCATTAGCACTCATCAGGCAATGTCTATGGGCAACTGACTGCACTCAGACCAAAGGGGGCTGAATAATTACGCAAACCCCACTTTGCAGTTATTTATTTGTAAAAAATGTTTGGAATCATGTATGATTTCCTTTCCACTTCTCACGTGTACACCACTTTGTATTGGTCTTTCACGTGGAATTCCAATAAAATTGATTCATGTTTGTGGCTGTAATGTGACAAAATGTGGAAAAGTTCAAGGGGGCCGAATACTTTTGCAAGCCACTATATGTAGAACAAATAAATGCCTTTTTTAAGATGAAATAAAATGTAAAGATTTGAATATGTAAAATCAGGGCATCACTAAAATAAGTTCATACTTTCTTTAGAAGGAACCACGGCTGCTTGATATAGTTTTGCTGATATGACACACTGTAAGATACTGTTTCTGGGAAAAAAAATGTTTGCAAGAGACTTTTTTTTTCCCAAACAGCAACTCCACTCTTACAAGCAATTACAGACATATGAAATATGAATCGCCATTGATTTTATTTTCTTCAAGGGTCGAGCTGCTCCCTGTTTTACGCTCTCAAAGGCATTTATTTCGCCGGCCAAACTTGACACAATTTCACAATATCCACTTAGTAATGTAACCCATACTTTGTCAAAGGGATTCTTCATTTTTTACTTCCTGACATTTGGTCCCTGCATAGCTCTATTGGGAGTGAGACAACAGGATAAAAACATGGACCAGTGCAATTACTGAAAAAAGGACAGCTCACAAGATCTTAGGAAAGTCTGTCATTAGGTTTTTTTTTAATGCTCTAATTTTTAAATTTGCTCATCATAACATTTCACATGTTAACATTAAACCACAACAAAAGTTTATAGAGGAACCATCACTTATATTAAATCCACCATGTTGCACCGGTTCTTTTACACACAGAATTTTTGAATTTTGAGGGCAGGGAATGCCGAGTCTACTGAAACAAGTATACAGATATAATTGGGGCATCTACAGAGATGCTACAAAATTAACAGCAAGCAGAGTGGAGGACAGCTCACAGACTGTGCGAACTGTTATATGGTTTCCCATATATATAATTCTAGACAAATTATGCTAAAGATCAGTCAACACAGAGTAGAGTTCTACATAGAGAGAATTGTCAGATGCACAAGCTGGATTTCAAAAAGGCCAAGGAACAAGTGATATTATTGCTGATGCATGCTTAATTATGGACAAGCCAAAGAATACCAACTAAAAATGAACATGTGCTCTTTTGAATGCTGCAAAGTTTTTCATTATGTTGACTGTAACGTCATGGAAAAACGAGAAAGAGAACATCTAAGGCTAATGTCAGATGCAGTGTTGGACCTTTGCCGAACACCCGGGTCACAAACACTTGGTGGTTGAGACAAGTTGCCAGAGAAGGAAACTTTATTTGTTTAGTTCATCAAGCATAGAATACATCTGCATTCAATATCACTAGAATTCTGACGCCTGTTACATTTGCATTACATTTTATAGGGGGGGGAACAAACATAATGATCATATAATAATTTCCATTATCTCATTGGGTATTTCTAAATAACATTAGTCACGTAATTATTTCAGACTACTAATTTTACTTTTATTTTGCTGACTTTCTGTTATCATTGAGTCATTCCTATCATAACACTTGGCATAATTACAGATTAGATGGATTAGACAAATATGATTTATGATAACAATTTATTCACTTACTATATGAAGGTATGTGTGTTTTGTGGAAATCTAATTAGCCAAAGAATTATTGCTATTGCAAACTTAATAAAAAGACCTACTAACGGGAAAGACATGCTGGCCCTAAAATTTCTCCACTTTGGAGATTAACATCTCCACTTTCATCTTGACAGACCACTAGTATTTATTCTGACATAAGGGATTTCAATAAAAATGGAAGGTGTTGGTTGGGCAGCAATTGAAATTGGACAATGAATTAGGAGTGGAACTGAAAGAGATACACTTAAGTCCCTCTCTTTACGTACAAGTACCTCATATTGGGCTGGGGTGTATTTCTGTCAGTGAAGAAATGCCCCTAAAGGCCCACGTGGCTTCCCATTGATTAATTCTGCCACTGTTTAATGGAAACCAGGCAGTTTTGGGCTAAGACACGTTCTAATAAACATTTTTGGAACTATCACAACCTATACTACATGTAAAGCATGGTGGTGCAAAGGTTATTTTTTGAAGAAGCTTTGCTGCATCAGGGCCTTGGCAGTTCACCATCATAGAATCCACTATGAATTCTCAAATGTACCAGAGGGCGCTTGATTATAATGTGACACCATCTTCCAGAAGATGGAAGCTTAACCAAGTAGACCTTGCAGCATGGCAATGGCCCTAAACAATGAACTATATCCACCAGGAAATGGCTGAAAAAAGGGTATTGGGCCAGCACACATCTTTATTATATGTTGTTTGGATGAAGATCAGATACCGATGTCCACCTATGCTAAAACAGAAAAAACCTCCCATGGGATGTAGTTACATTTTTGACATGACTATATATTATTGCCACCTGTCTAAAACTGTACTTACCAAATGTTTTCTTTAATGCTCAAAAGAACACAAAAGGATACTTGAGTGAATGGGTACAGATAGCTATTGTAAAGATGTCCCCCAAATCAGCCCATTTGAGAGATCCTGGGGATGCTTTTAGTGTTCCCCGATTTCTAATATTATTTATGTTTTAAACTATCTCACACTTGTTAATATTAGCAATAGGGCAGGTTTTAAGGCCCAGTTAAAAATACAACCTAAAATAGCTTGCACAACTTTTTTCACTAAACATTTCTTTTCATAGATGGCAAAATATCACTTCTTAGAAAAGCATAGCGAATGAATTTTTAGTGTCAGCATAAACAGAAAATATTAACTATGAAGTGTTTAAACCATTATTTCTCTTTTCCTACATGATTTGCATTCATTAGCTCTTGCAGTGGTTTTGCAGTGGATTTGTTTGGAACTAATTGCTTCCAATGAATCGGTTCCAGTTTGATAGCTTATTTATCAGATGGGGAAGGAGAGAATTAATGGTGCTTGCATGAAGCAGGTCCTATAATTGGAAACAATGTTTAGTTCACATTGTGCTTAAGCAATTAAGAGCAATTTAGAAAATTCTTGTTTTTCCCCCCTCCTTTTTTCTACTATTGTCTCTTTGATTGGATTTCTCAAGGCAAAAGACAAAACAAATAGGGATACAATCTAATAGTTTTAGTCTGAATAAAAATCCAAGCGCCAAATTACTAACTATGAGAAATGTGCACAATACCTATTAATCCTTCTGCCAGCTTACATTTATTTCAACAGACTATTACAGAAAACTACCAATATTTCACAGATAACATATCCTTCTGCCTTACTTTTTATGTAATTGTCCCAGTTTGAAAAATAAAGCAAACCTGTAGAAGAAGAAATTATTTTTCTTGATTAAGCAGCTAGATTTCTCTAGGGAGTAGAAGAAAACAAACAATTAATCTTTTCTTATTTGCTCTCAGAAGAACCTCCATGCCTTGCACTCAGGACTGCCAGTGTACCTGTGGCAGCCAGTCTTCAGCAATTAGGCTTGATCTGAAAATGAATGGGCTTATATCAGAGGGCCAAATCTGCTGAGATTTCTACCTGGAGGGCAAGGTTACTCTGTTCCAATTCCCTCTTGTGGAAATATGGCTCAAATGTGCCCACCGTGCGCCAGTATAATTAACAAGGCCAGGGAATTAATATCAGCTAAGTAATTGGAAAGAATTAGCAAGAGAAATATACATTAATCTTTACTAGTTACGGAGTGTTAATGAAAACGAGCTGTGAGTTCACGCTTATTAGAGGAATTGATTAAAGAAAACTTTTTATTAACCTGTAGATCATAAAAGGAACCTAACTTACTGACTGCATAGAAGCAGATACTGAATCTGTGTCCTCACAATTCTTGTACACTAGAGATAAACTACAACAGCTTTTCCGTATTATTTACATAGCACTCTATCCTACAAGCAAGGGCTCTGTAATGGAGTAAAAATATGCTGGAGAGAACTGCTAGGTTCTGCTATTTAGCAATAAAGAACTAGTAAAGGAGATGACCCAAACCCTCACACTGTGTCCCATATGAAACAGGCATCCCTGAATACTCCTACATTTATCCTAAGCCACCAGAGGTTTAAGGTAATCCATTCCTGGAAAAAGTGAATGGCTACTATCCATTTTTCACACAAAGTCAGATAAATCTAAAAAGAGACCCAAAACAAAAATGGCCCCATGTCACACCATAATAAATCTCTTCCAGGAAACTCAAAGGCTCGTCTGAAGAGATCAGTGCAGCAAATACACAGGGATTTTCAAAGGACAAGCTGCATACATACTGCATAATGCCATTTGCTTTCTGTGGCATCAAGTTCCATTCACAGAAACCACCAGATTAAAAATGTTGTACTTGCCGAGGCCACCAAAATGGAACAAAGTAATTGAATTTCTATTTGGTGTTATCCACCTAGCAATAACTCTTTCACCATCTATATATATGGCTGGAATCATTTTTAATGATTAATACAAAGCAAATATTTCTCCCATGAACTGAAAAACTGAAATCCTGCCGGTAGAATTATCCTAGCACAAAGTAGTAACCATTTTTTCTAGGGCACATATGTCATTTAAGAAAAATCATCAGCAGAATAATTAAATTAGCAAAAAAAGAAAAAAAAAAATCTTCCATGCAATATGCAAAGTGCTTATGACAATTACTGCATTCTGAATTTTAGTTGAATACATACACTTTTTAAAGATCTACATAGGTTACTCCACCAGTGGATGAACAGATGTATCTCTTTCCTGGTCATATTAAACACTACTATGTAAACAAGGAGAAATTGGCAGGCAACAAATATCACTCCTCCGTTCTTCAAATGCAATTGTCTGAACAAGTTTTGAAAAATGTTAATTACTATAAAAATATTGTACCCACTTTTCTTCTTACATTCAGTAGATGCTGTGTTTTTAAGCAACAATCACCTGCTCTTTGAATGCACCCAAAAGCAACGCTGGATTTGTATTTTCTGTGCCCCCCTAGGTTGGCCCATGTCTCTCCACTCCTCTCCCTGATGCTGAAGTTTTGCATTGTTTTTGTTTTTTTTTTTTTTAGAATTTTTCTGCACTTGAGTTTTGAAAATTCAAAATTTGGGAATTTTGACAAAAAAAAAATTTGACTTGAGGAATTAGAATGTTGATGAATCACACCCTTAATTTTCCCACAGGCCACTGTGGTTTTTGATAAAAAAAGAGGCCTTACCTGGAGAAAAACATATCTATTTATTTTACTGGGGGGTGGTTAATATTTTGGACTCCTCAAGCTACTCACATAAAACAAACGAAATCCCTTGAACCATGATCACTTACAACTAAAGATTTAAACAGCACGCTGCATAGACTTTAATAGCATTAGAATAATATACTGTCATTGGTAAAACAGAAGGTGCTTTCATAGGTGCTATCTCATCTAAAACTCAGGCAGTCGGGTTCCAGAGGTTGCCTGAGACAAGAATTCAGCCCATAAACTGAGTCCAGCTGATATACACAATGATGGATTCAAGTTATTAACCGATCAAAAAGAGATGGATGGTTTTCTGCTTTTTGTAATCTACATCATCATCTTGATTCATTTAAAGATATGTGGGGCACTTAACAAACGCAGTTAAGGTTTGGATAGAATTAGTCGTATAATCTGAACCGTTGCATCAAGCCCAAATCAATCAATACATTCAGTTGTGTGGGAAAAGAACTGTTAAGTACTTACAACCAGGGCCATTAATATTATTTAACACAGCGCTCAAACTTTTTAATAAGGATCAAGAACAGGCAGCGATTCCTACTGGGATCAGATACTGCGGTACAGAAACATTTCACTTTCAATGTCTCCACTTTCAGTGATGTGCTTTTATTTCCTATTATCAAAGAAAATAAAGGAGAAGATTGCTCCACTGGGACTCCCTATTCCAATTTTGTCTTCTATTTTTCTATTTAAACAGCAGAGCAACGAAAATCAATACACATAATTACAAGAAAAAGTGACTCTAGCATTTTTTTTTTTTATAATTTATCAAAGAAGAGAATTGAAAAGACAATGTAATTCTAATCAAATTGTGTATCTGGATTTAACTATGGGTGTATATGTGTATAAATGGATGGGATTTATTCCAACCAGAACACTTGGGACGTTGTTTTTTTTAGATAAGGATTTTTCTGCAATTCTTTTACCCCCAGGTTAAAAAAAGTCCTTCCATCAATTCCATAGGAGGGTCAGTAGTGTTGTGTGGGCAGGCCCAAAAGCAGCAGGTTGGTTCAAACTAGGTTTCACGGCCCCACCATGCTCGCGGTGATGTCAGTGTGCCGAGATGCCTCATCTAGCCATTATTTCATTTTATGGGTGGGTATAAAAGTAATGATGGCACATCAGGGCAAGTTGCTTTTGGGTTGGGAGAGGGAGGGTTATGCTCAAGCACAGCCCAACTGTTTGTCGACCTGTGAATCACAGGATAAAAGTCCTGTTTACTGAGCAGCGCAGCAGCAAATAGAAAAGTGTGTAGGTACTGTGACTGCAGGGTGTGCTAGGTACATGTGCAGAAACAAATCCATTGGCTGGCACTTTGCTCAGCTTTGCTTCGACTGGATATTTCATGGATTTTATAGAAGTTTGCATTGTTCTTAATTATTTGTTTTTGCCCATAAAAATTACATTATTTTGATTTTCAGTTCCCTGTGCCATACTTGACACTGAACTGTTCATAAGACCCCTGTCATTCATATTTATGATGTTTTTATTATTATTGTTTGGTGGTATGTGCTATAAATTGCAAGCTTGAAGGCGAATTTCAGAAATGTCATTAAAAAACTAGAGATTATAATTAGTAGTTTGAAGTAGTAAGGCATAGCAACCCATTTTTGTTTTAGCATTCTAAAAATGTAAGGTTTTCTGGGGTGTATACACTATGTTTTAATTTTGGGATTTCTACATGCCACACATATTGGCAGTCCTATGTATACTGGGCACCAAATGCCTGGCATATATTTATCTTTGTACCTTAGACATGTGGAACAAGACAGTGTAAAGTTTAAGCTTTGAGAGAATTTTCAGAAATCCTAGACATATAAAGAGTCTTCATAAAAATATACATATCTGGTATTGGAGACATGAAGTTTGAAGTTCTTCAAAATCATGAATGGATTTGCATGTTTACATATTAAGTGATATATTGTGCTAGGCAAAAATGTGTCCCGCGAGGGCCGGGGCCCACCGGGTTTTTTCTGGTGTTCTGCCGGCTCATCTCAACCCTGGAAGATTATATATAGTTTTGTGGGCATAAAGGACCCAAAAAAAACTACAGCAACTAATCAGCAGTTGTGGGAATGGTGCACACTTTGCCATGGTACCACTCAACTGCCTCTCTGATATATACTAACACTTTTCAAAAGAATAACTAATTGGAGGAAGACATCTTACCTGCAAATATGCCTCCAACCCCTGGCGACGTTGCTCCAAAACTTTAGGCACCCAGTTTCTTACATGTTTTGATGGAATCTCTGGCGTTTTAATACTTTTCTTAAGCTAAAGAGCAATAAGAAAAGTTTCTTTTACAAATGGCATATGCAATTAATATATCGCATACTATAAGAACCATACAAATCACATGCCATTAATATTTCCCACATTATAAAAACCATACCAATCAACCTTGATATTTCTAATGAAACGGGCAATTACACATAAAAATGTAATATTGTACAATGAATTCATATGTTTTCTTTAATTCTAAAAACGTTACTCAGCCTATCACTACTGATGCAGATATGGCACAGATAGCTCATTACAATGTACAGTATCTTATCCTCTGGCCTCTTAAGGCTAATGTCCCATGGAGAGATTAGTCGCCGGAGATAAATCTCTGCTACTGCATGCTACTAATCTCTCCGAAATGTCTTTCCATTGGCAACAAAGGGAATCTCTGGTGGAAAGGCCTGTACAGCACTTTGGCTTCCCCAAGTCTCGCTAGGTTTCCACCAACAGGACTTGCAGGACTTCAGAAAGCCAAAGCGATATGTGGATAGACTGGTTGCCCACGGTAGCAGAGTTTTATTGTGGGCGACTAATTTCTCTGTGGGAAATCAGCCTAAACCCTGTGACCAGTTAAGAGTTGCTTGTAGTTATTCATAAGTAGTAAACTGTAGTGAGAGAACAGTCTACTACAAATTTAAAACTGAAAGGAAATATGGGATTGGCTACTATATATAAGTAGTTACACAATTTACATGTTTTTCTGAGTAATATTCCATTATTGTACTAGGATAGTATGTGTTCAAAGATGATATTTTTGTTTATTTAATCTCTACATTGTGGTGAAAGCCCAGTGCCTAAGTGACAGCACAACAATATTTTTCTATTTATCGTTGCAAAGCCAAAAACCTAAGCATGCTTCCTTTCAGTTTATTAATGTGTCAGGCTTTGAATAGGCCATCATCACAGCTGCTGGAGTTGGTGACAGCCATGTGAAAGAGAAGATAAATTACACAGGATACAGAGATGCAACCCAAAGACAATACAGGTGCCCAACAAGACCAGCCTGCCTATACAATTCCTAGAGAATTTCTTTTAGTAAATCATAAGCAACTGTGCTCTCTGCCTAAAAATAACTCTATATCTAGGGATGTATGAAAATACCTGTTGCAGGGAACCATTATATAATGTAAGGGTATGCTATATACCAAATGTCTATATTACCATTCAGACATTTATGAAAGGGAGTTTTTCTTAATTTCACAGTACAGGTATAGGACCCGTTATCCAGAATGCTCGGGACCAAGGGTATTCCGGATAAGGGGTCTTTCCGTAATTTGGATCTTCATACCTTAAGGCTACTAAAAAATCAATAAAACATTAATTAAATCCAATAGGATTGTTTTGCATCCAATAAGGGGTAATTATATCTTAGTTGGGATCAAATACAAGGTACAGTTTTATTATTACAGAGAAAAAGAAAATCAATTTTAAAAATCCTAATTATTTGATTATAATGGAGTCTATGGGAGTTAGGCTTTCCGTAATTCGGAGCTTTCTGGATAATGGGTTTCCGGATAAGGGGTCCGATACCTGTATAGGATATGCCCAGATTATTACTTCTGTGCTTATTTACCAACACCTTGGCTGATGCATTCTACTTGGACAAGTACTGAGCTACCAATGAGCAGAGTAAGCCTGAGCAGGATGAATGCGGAAGTAATAAAGAGACTTGGGAGTTAATTCTTCTGCTGCAGGCTTTCTGGAGAAACTATTATGTAATATGCAAGGAACCCATACATACTCATACAGCACTTTCCTCCGCAATTACTTTAGTAATTCATTTATGATCATGTAACACCAGCTAATTGTTGCATGAGGATTGGACAAGCACTGCAAGATTAAACTTTAAAACGCACTTAACCAATGCCCATGCAGGTATTTGCTGGAGTCACAGTGTCGGACCCTTTTCTTTTGTGTTATTACTGAACTTTTTAATTGTCTTTAATTTCGGTCAGACTATATTCCACACTGACTTTTGCAATACGTTGATAGCTTGTATTGTTGTTTGTATTTCTAGTTTACATCTTTGTTTAGAAGCTATAGACATTTCTTGAATAAAATATTAATTTGATAAAATAACGCACACAGTAGTAACACTTTTACTTCTCTTCTGTTTACCACTTTCAATAATATACTTTCTTCTCCCCCATTTGCACCTAACAGTCTATGATGGAAGGTTTACACGCTAGCTAACACACAGGCATCAAACTTTACTACACAGAATAATAAATCTGTAGCTGTAATATTTACCTTTTTATGAAGGGCATGGAATTCGCTGTACCGCTTTTCAACAAAATGTCGTCTGCCATTCACTAATACTTCTATTCTAAACACCTGAAAAAATACCATCAGAAATATTCATTAAACAATGGAATTAGTGAGCTGCTTAAGAAAAATATAACGTTGCTAATTTGTAACACAAATTACATGGGAAAAATGTATTTTATAAACTGTGTCACCCTTCATTTCTTTCTCCTTAAATAGGAATACAATATAAAGGCTCGATTATGTACAGGCATTCTCCACAACTCAATCAAAAAACAGCTCTAAAGTAGCAGCTGGCCCCTAGCTGCACACATTTAATCATAATACAGGTGTGGATTTGTTATTCGGAAGCCCATTATCCGGAAAACTCTGAATTACCTTGTACTTGATCCTGACTACGATATAATTAATCCTAATTGGAGGCAAAACAATCCTATTGGGTTTATTTAATTTTTACATTATTTCCTAAAGACTTAAGCTGGCCCTACACATAACGATTTTTCTCTACTTAATGACCAATTTCAGTGTGATCTGCCAAAACCATCAATTTATCGCAAGGTTATTGTGCACCTAACAATTGTACATCTAGCAATCTTTTGATCAACATCAGTCACAAAAAAATGTCCGTCTTTTATAATAAAATTTGTCCATTGTCCAACTGCTTTAAGGACCAAGCAGGCAGCTGCCACAGTTTTTCCTAGCTTGAACCGGACATTATTGATTGAAACAGTTGGTATCATTGATGGACATACTTTTAAATGATCGTTTCACAATAAGCTTGGTCCTATAATAACAAGAGATATTTTAAAAATCTACATGTGTATGGCCGTAATCCAAATTATGAAAAGATCCCAAGTTCTGAGCATTCTGGGTAACAGGTCCCATACCTGTACAATGGTTCATGCTGCTGGCTCCCATCCAGTTTTAAATGAGACTTGTTGGGAAGTGTGCTTTGCCCTGCACCTACTGACGTTGGGTGCAAAAGGAACCGTTGATCTCCCGCCTGGTCAGGGGGTAAGTGACTGAGTGCCACCAAGTGCAACTTCACGGAAGTACCTTTAATGAAAGTGGTTTTACTTACAACTGACATGGGGAAATTTGCAGGAATGCAAGTGAACTTGCAATCCTAAATAACCCATATATCTTTAGGATGTCCAAGTAGCGCCTGCTGCCAAGTGCTTCCACAGAGCAGCAGTTTCCGCATGTAAAACAAGAGAGGTTGATAACAGTAGGGCAAGATGTTAACAGTACAGGTGTTGCAGCACTGCTATTGGTGCACTCCAAGTGCACAGGCCAGCCACTAATGGGTATTAAATGTAGTGAAAATACTTCAACACCTGCTTTGCCCTGGGGCCAGTCACTAATACAGGTTTCTTGCAGGATAATAAAGAAACTAAAATAATTGTTCCCTCACACAGTGAAATGTACCTGCAAAAGGTGGTAAAGCCATGTTAATACATCCCTGCCATCGGCATTCAAGTTCTAGGCCTGGTGGAAACGCCACTTTATCTTCCTTTTACTTTTTCAATGCATTAAAGTATTAACTTTAACGCATTAAAAAAGTAAAAGGAAGATTAGTTCTCAAAATTCACAATTAGTACATTTCAGAATGTAGTATATAATAATAAAAAAAATACTGGGTAAACATACTAGGAAATTATTCAATAAAGAACCCACTACAATATTTGCTTAAAGTGATGCTTAAATTGCAAAGAAAACAGTGTTTAAAATTCTAATTCAAACAACCCTAATTCATGTGGTGTGTGTATTTTGCCACGGTGATTGTGCTTTCCGATTCTATCACGTTTCAGCTGAGAAAGTGCAGCCTGCTACCACCTAACAATGCAAGGAAATTGGTTCACATAACTCAAAGTGCCAAAATAAAGAAGGATGAAAAATAAAAACACTGCAAGGAAATTAGCTTCCCATTGAACAATGCTATCTTTTAGAAGATAATTACAAATAGAAATGTCCGAATTAATTATTGTAACCATTACTGAAGAGCACCCATGAAATATGAACCCACATACAACAAAGAAGAAAAAATATCAGCAAGAGGTGCTTTACTACCTGCTATTACTCCTAGCTGTTTGGGAATTCAACAACTGAGAGTTTAATAGTTTTCATTGCCTTATCCATACCTTTACAACATAGAAAAAGATAAATTAATTTACCAAGTTATTTTATCTAATAAACAAGATCTGCAGTGGTGGGGCAGTTCCCAAACAATTGTGTATATTGCCAGGGTCACCACTGGTCTATAACCTGATCATCTGAACATATTCTCAGTGGTAATTTGATGTGGGGTGTCCTGCAGAGACTTAGGGCTTTGACAGACAAGGAGATTAGTTGCCCCACGATTAATCTATGATAGTGTGGATGACTAATCTACGAAAATGTAAATCACTGGTGGGATGGCATACGCGGCGTCGTGATTGGCGAAGATGCCTCTCGAGACAACTTCGGCAAATCGGCGCACCGTGTATGCCACCCCACTGGTGATTTACATTTTCGTCGGTGGGATGGCATTTCATGGAGATTAGTCGCTGTGCAACAAATTTCCCTTGTCGCGGGCGATTAATCTCCCCGTGTGCCACAACCCTAAGAGTAGATTAGTCACTAATTTCCGACTAATTTCCCCGTGTGCCACAGCCCTTAATGCTTTCCCACCAGTGATAATGTAAATCGCTTGTTGTGCGTGTGTTTGCTCTGTTGCACGGTTGGGATCTAATCAAGAATATATACGTTAGTCGCTGCGTGACAAATCTCCCTTGTCGCGGGCTAATCTCCCCGATATGCCATCCCACCGGCGAGAATATAAATTGCCGGTGGGATGGTATACACGGTGCAGCGATTTCGCCGGTGGGATGGCATTTCGGGGAGATTAGCCCGCGACAAGGGAGATTTGTCACGCAGCGCCTAATCTCCCCGTGTGCCACAGCCCTTACACAGTGTGGCACACGGGGAAATTAGTCGGAAATTAGTGACTAATCTACTCTTAGGGTTGTGGCACACAGGGAGATTAATCGCCCGCGACAAGGGTGGGCCCAATTAATCGCCCGTGACAATTGTACGGCCCAATTTTAAACAAAGGTTATTTTCTTCAGGACAAAAATGCTGAAGAACTAAGTGATTGTCTAAGTTTCTAAGAGAGTGCAGAACTTGATGTAGGGGCCCATACACTGGGATTGGATACAGCAGGTGAGACAGATATGCAAAAGTGTCAGTGGCACTGCACATGCTCTGTGCTACTGTTGAGAAGCTAAACTTAGGGATTGTTGTCAGCCTTGTATTTTGAATTGCATGTTGCATATTCATAGTGTGTGTGTGTGTGTGTGTGTGTGTGTGTGTGTGTGTGTGTATGTGTATATATATATATATATATGTAATTTTTATTTATTTATTTTTCTGTATATTGTGAGTTGCTGAAAATCGGCAGAAAGGAGATGGTGAGCTACCAGGGTATCTTTATAAGCACAATCAAGATGTTCTCTACTAAAGGGCTGTGGTGGCCTTGGGACTGTAAAAAGTTTGAAGCACAAGAAGTAGCATGTACACTGTAATCCTTTGCAAAACTTTAATTCCCCTTTAAACTTATATATTATTAGATACAATACAGCACAACATTGTAAAACAAAGGGAGAGAACAAACAAATCCAATATAAATGTTCCTCACTGTGGTCAACCACTCCACATGAATCTCTGTCACCCTAAATATAGCATCAGCATTTCTTTATTCTCTTATATGGTTCAATGCGATAGAAATGTGATAGAAAAATAGCAGCTCCAAGAGATTTGGCATTGATTTTTCCACCCCAAACAAAGACTCTTTCCTAGTTAAATGATCTATCATAATCTAAACATTTGTATCTTGGCTTTGGTCTAGGAACAATGACTCCAAAGAAATATGTTGACTTGCAAACTTTAAGATGGTTTGTAGTGAGATTGTAACAGCTGTTTTAGCCATAATTCAGAAAATGTACCTAACAGCTAAGATCCCCATGAGAAACCGGCGGCTTTATCAATACTGAATGTGTATATTGTGTGCTTTAATATGATGACAGATAAATGAGTTTCCCTTATAAGTTGGCAAATCAGCAGAAGTGTAAAGAAAACAAAGATTATGTTTTTGCATTGAGATTTTGTCTCAGGACAGTGTATGTAACTCAAACAAAACACTTAAGGCCAATATTTAGGTTCAAGCAACAACCAGGCTATTTATCACTGGACCTTTCATGATTGCAGGCATTATGATGGAAAGTTGACGTAATAAATATTGGCATTGGTTACTGGCATTGGCTTACTGGTTAAATAAGGGTGTGTGGGTGATTGTTTTCATGCTGTTACAGCATCAATATAATTGTTAAATATATTAAAACCATGGCTTTCTATTTATTACCCAGCCAGAAGCACATCAGTTTCATTTAATGCTTGCCCTGTCTTCATTTTAGTTGTGGGTTTAATGCTCTAAGTTTCCATTACAAATCACTGAATCTGTAACTACAGAAAAATATCTAGAACAACTGGTGGGATAAGTTCTTTGGACCACCTTTTACAGGAATATGTATCTATCAGACGATTCATGACTCAATTTTCAAATAGGGCAACATATTCCTAAAAGTCCTGAGATGAGGGTTTGACTGAGCAATTGCCAGACATACCCCTTTTTGTCCTTGAGCCACTATAGTGTTACCTTGGCCTTGCGTTTAGGATCATTGTCCTGCTGAAAGATGAACTTTGCCAAAGATTCAGGAGTACAGTTACCACATAGAGCAGAATGGCATTTAAC
This sequence comes from Xenopus tropicalis, assembly GCF_000004195.4. NCBI lineage: Eukaryota > Metazoa > Chordata > Amphibia > Anura > Pipidae > Xenopus > Xenopus tropicalis. The sequence goes on from NC_030677.2 coordinate 169,476,978, forward strand.
TGCTCAAAGAATACATTCTAATAAACTGACACAGTAGTATTACTTAGCTGCACATTTATATGATGTAACGTACACCTTTTGATATATATGATTTTCAGCTAGTAATGGATTTCTCAGTTCGCTATTTGATAAATAATTTTTTTTTAGCAGACTGAAAGTTTCCCCAGCAGTATGTGTATCTGTACTTTCATTTTAACAAGGGGGGGGGGTTGACCCATGCCTACAATGAATTATTAACATACAGGCAGATTAAACAGTTCCTGTTAAAACCTATCACAGTTTCTGTTAATGTTGCATGTAATTGTTATATAATCAATGTAAAAGGTGACAGAATATATGTCAGTGCATGTAGGTCATCAAATCAATAAAATTATAATACAGGTATAGGTCCCATTATCCAGAATGCTCGGGACCAAGGGTATTCCGGATAAGGGGTCTTTCCGTAATTTGGAACTCTATGCCTTAAGTCAACTAAAAAATCAATAAAACATTAAACACAATAGGATTGTTTTGCCTCCAATAAGGATTATTTATATTTTAGTTGGGATCAAGTACAAGGTACTGCCATATAGAAACATATTCAGCGCAGGTCTTTAAACCCAAGCAAATGTACATATTTTGTGACCATGAGATATCAGCCAAAGTATTGTCTGCTCACCTCCCTGCTGCATGTATATCAAGTACAGCAATACAGACCAAAGATTATTTCTGCCCTGTGGAGTTCTACATGATATCACACAAAACATATCCACTATGAGAAAATGCAGATGCCACTGTATATCAGAGCGGCATTTGAGTCTTTTCACAGACAGTCTAAAACAGTTTTCTTGATCTCTTTCAACCTGAAGTCTTGTCAATATATGGATTGTCTTGCTTTCTAATTCAGTGAAAAATCTAGTTTTCCATTAGTCTCTGCCTTTCTAATTTTCAATACAGCCTTACTACATGTAATTATTAAGGGCAGATTCAAGAAAGCAATTACTGAGCTACGGCTTTGTATCTTTAAAGTCTTAATAAGCGGGGAGAAGTTTGAAGGCTACCGGGGTAAGCAGAAAGAAATGTCTACATGATGATGGGTTGCTCATATACAGCAACACACAGTAGAGCAAACAGTCGGAAGTTGATAGAGGGAATGGGAATTATAACCAAAATTCCACCTTAATGCTGTAAATCATTTACAGCTGATAGAGAAACTGCCCATTTGCTCTATTACAAAACTGATACAAAAAAGTTCAAACAATTCATACTAAATGTATGCCCTCTTTAGCTTTTAGATTGTAAGCTCCATTTAGCAGTGCACTCTTTAGCACTAGGTATTGATTATCTGTTTTATTTTTGTATGTATGTTCAATCTATACACAGAATATGTTATAACTTTATACATGTGTTAATAATGCATGTTCCGAGATCTTCATTGATACTTTGCAAGGACTGTTTATGGTTTGCTTGACAATATTAAAGGGGAACTCAACCCAAACACAATTTAAACTTTTTGAAAAGTAAACATAATTTCAAGCAACTTTTCAATATACATAAATTAAAAATATGAAGCCGTTTCAAGATTTGTAATGTTTTGGAACAGTTACCGAAGCCTGGCCCCCTGTTCTCCTGCTGATCTGGCTGACTACTTTGAGAATGTAACAGTAGTTGACAGTCCTCAGCCTGCATTATATGAATCCCACAATTTAATGCACATGTGATGTCAATAAGGAACATCACAATTCAAGGCATTGTGGGTTATGGAGTTCCTGCATGCCATCTTTAAGCTGTTGAGAAGTTGTTACAATTTGTAAAATCATTGTTTTAGTCCCTCCTCCCCCTTCCAGGATTTCAAATGATGCAGAAAAAGAAGAACTGTTTTGCAGATAGATTTCAGCATATAAAAATGGTATTTATTCATACTTTTTGACAGATTACAGTGATAGGTATATAAGGGGGATTCGGTGTTGTGTGTTAACAAATTTTGGTTTGGAAGCTGGAGTTCCCCTTTAAAGATCCAGCACCATTAACCCATTTTAGATCAGGAAAATGTTTAATGTAGGGGTTGCAAACTGCACTCCAGTTCTGGAAACTAAGGGGGCATTATACAGATTTTTTTTTTGTGCAAATGCCATGCTGGAAGGACAGCTCTGGATATATGGGTAGGATAAAACAAAATGGTGGCCAGTGGTGTCTATGTAGGAAGCCCTGCAGCCATTACAGGGATGGGAACATGATGCTTAATCTCTTTATATGGGTTCTGAGAGTTCATTGTCTCAGGTACCCTGGGCTATTATAAAATCACTTGACTTTCATTTTTCATATTGTAGTCACAGCTGAGCACATACACATGTACAACAGAAAGATAGCTGGAACTTGCTGGATCCACACAGAGAAACAAGTTTGACATGACATGATAAACATGGGAGCCAGCTCTAGCACCTTTCTTCCTTGGTGTATGTGAAACAGGTCAAAGTTTGCTCATTAAGAACTCACACTTGGAGACACTGTATGGAAACATTTTTTAGATAGGGAGAAGCTGGAGGTGTTTTAATTGCTTTACTATCAGTGACCAACAGATAAACTTAAAGAAAGTCAGAGAAAGTTACATTGCATCAACAAATAATGCTTGAGATGAAAAACAGAACACAGAAAAGGTCATTTTGCTATACGTGCTTCAGCTTCAGTACATCCCTATGGCACCTAGAGGGGCTGGCGGAAGGTTTTGATCGAACCTATTAGAATCTACTTTAGGCTTATGAAACATGTCATTGTGGCTGCTGCAGTTTGTCATTGTTGACATCATAACACCACAACATAATGACCACGGACTTCTATTACAGCTCCTAAGTAGGTACAAGTGATTTTTTCATGATTCCAACCAAAAAGAAGACTTTCACATGATCTTCCATGCTGTAAGGTCAAATCTGATCAATTAAACTGCAATAACTTTTTCATTTAAGACTTTAATATTAGTATTTTTAGACATGTATACCACATCTGATAAGGGTTGCCAGTGCCACCTGTAGGGTTTTAAACAAGACAGACTTGTTTTTCTTAGCACTGTCCATGTTTCAACCTACTGAAAATTCACCACCAATGCCCACCTGTGATGTCACAGCTCCACCCTTGTGGCAAAGGTAGCAACCCTACATCTTGTAGGATGTGATATGTCAATTGAACCGCATCCAACAATATTTCCCACATATGAGCATAAATACAAGGACAGACAAGGCAGTGTTTTTCTCCGTCAGATGATGTCGTCTTTCTAGCAGTGAGAATGTTACAAACCAGTGCCTGATAGCATGACAGAGCCAAACCTGAGGACAGCTGAGAGCACAGAGTATTCTATACTGTTGCTTGGCCAGCACTCTGAACTGCTGCAAAAACTGTTGTAACAATAAACATATGGGCTATTTTCTCTCTATAAATATTATTCTGGGGGCCAAGACATAAAAACTAATTATATTGCACATAAGATTTTTTTTTTTTTACCTTGGTGCAAGCAGTAGTGATGAGAAGAATTTTTAGGCAGACATGGTTTACCCACTGACTTCGATACTTGTGTAAAAAAAAAAAAAAAAGAAAAAAAAGAGAATGCTGTGAAAAAATGGCAATTGACTTCAGCGTATTTTGTGTGAAAAAAAATGGAACAAAAGAGAACAGATTCACTCATCACTAGCAAGAAGCCTGAACCTTCAATAGGAAAGAAAGCCATTCAGTTAAAATTATTTTATGTTCTTATCGTTAGCTTCCAGATTCAGAATAAAACACTTTTGAACATATTCATAGGCATCTAGGTAACCTGAACCCAAGTTCACTTCTTTCCTTTATTTAATTTTCAGTTGAAAGGGAAATATCACCAGAACAGCTGAAGTTTGGTACAACCATTGTTTACAATAGAAGCCAAGAGCCATTTGCAATTTACATTTTCCTATAATGATCTTATGACATAAGGATTGCTAGAATTTGAGCAAGAGGGGGTTAAATTATCACTGCAATTATCACTGCCGTATTAGATTAAGAATGGCAGAAGTTGCTGATTTTATTGCATAACTCTGAATGAACTAGGAAAGACTTAGTTATGGAAAGTATTCCCATTAACAACTGTAGTTTCAGCGGTAATAAAGGTGACAGGGGAAGTCCAAAAGCTGCAACATGGGTATACAGCAATTCCTCAAAAGCAGCCAGGGTTTTAGATGCTACTCCAAACATCTGCATGCATTTATACTGCTGTCTTCCTGCCATCATGTCATCGTAGCAACAGGGAAACTGTCATTTGGTCCTCTTTGAGATGTCACTGAGAGGCCTGGTTAGCAATGAGGTTTCTACGTACTGACATGTGTTTAAATCACTCAATGACAGCTGACAGTAGGGAAAGGGCACAGAAAACTGCCTATTGATCAGAACAAAATGATTTGATGGTATAAACATGGTTGTTGTGTAAGACTGTAGATGCCCTGAGGTGAAGACATTTCACGTGCTCCAACTGAAGTGTTAAATGGTATACAACTTCATTATATCATGCCACTAGCATTTATCACATCATGGATATGTCCTGGCTGGTTAAGAAGTGAGCAGATGAAGACAATTTACTTGCACCCAGATCAATTATCTCATGAAAACTTTTATAGAGTGCCCAGGAATATACAGCACACAAAAAGGCTTCAGTTTTCAATCTGCAATTGGTGAGCCATCAGTAGCCAATTCCAGTTTGGGATCAAACTCAGAACCCCAGCACTGCAAGGCAAACATGGGGACACTGAGCCACCATGCTGCATTAATATGCCCTTCAATATTGTGCCTTTTAAGTGCTAAAACATTAAACTCCTACAGGTGCAAAATGCCTTGTACTTATAGTCTGGTCATGGCAGCTGTTAGGTACAGGGCTCCCTTGCACTGAAACATGATAAATCCCTCAACTCAACAAAATTTTTGTAAAGTCACATAAAAATTGCATATAAATATTTTGAAGCAACACTGCAAGGAAAACATGTCCATACTGCCAAGGGCATAGGGTCCTCCGACGCAGTGCAACCAGCAGTGAGAGCGGTATTTACAAAACCTGTGTAAGTGACAGCTGTTGGTTTATTAACTTTGGTGCAGGAAAAAAAATGATGCACAGTTTCTCCTGTTTCTCACTTTACACACAGTGATACTATGTATAGCTTGTTAAAGAGAATAGTGCCTTCATTACACTGATTTAATGTTTATATATAAGTTTGAAAATTCATAGTCAAGACAGGAATCTCTTTGGGGACAGCATAGACTACTTTTTGGCTTACCAAGTGATGTGACTAAAGACTATTATTTTAAAAGGAAAGACGTAGAGTCTTTATGACAGGGGTAGAGGAACTAGGGAATAATCTCGCTATTGCTGAAAGCATGCCTGTAGCACTATGAACACATTAGTGAAGGGACACAATCAAATCGGGCTTTTTTTTTTTTTACAACAATAAAGATAAAAATAATAGGATTCCAGTGGAAATGGATTTAAAAAAATCTTTAGACTTTAGCAGATCTATTCACACTGCTCAGTGTAAATGATTAATGAAGCCGAGATGTACAGGTAATACCGATGATCCCGGCGATGTGGGTTTTGGGTGAAGACAGGGTTAGCCTGAAAAGATTCTAACACTGACCCAATAACTTGTGCTGCAACTTACAGCATATTATCTAGTGGCAATTCGGAGAAAACTATTTGGGAGCAGATACAGGAAAACACAGAAATATATAGACAGGAATCCTGGGAGAAAATCTCTTGCTAATGATCACTACATTGGAGATAAATTTGAGTTGATGGATTGCATTGAAGAAATACTCTAAGCACTACTCCCAAATGAGTAGGTGGGCAATAGTATATATTTTACTATGATATTAGGAAGAAACTCTCCAGATTACAATTGTGGTCCAGGTTAACCAGCTCCAGACCCACAGCACAGAAGAACCATGAGCAACAAATAATGGATAAATGGGCACTCCAAGAACCCACAAGGCCACCATCTTGAGAGAATATATCTTTAATTCTATAACCAACATTTAAAAGCCTTGCCTATTTTGTGCCAAGAGGCATAGGAATTCATAGGAAACACGGACTATGCTTAACGGTATATCACAGTATTCAATTCACAATTAAAAGATATATATTTCATGCGTCCTCCTTCATATTTACTGTTGGAACAAGAATGTACAGTCTAGTCCTATACCCCAAACGATAGGGCTTTTACATCAAACACTCTCTTCATTAAAGACTTCTTTTATTGTTGGAAGGAATGGAACAAATATCTTAAACTCTTCAACGCAGTGATTGTGAGTTCTGTAATGTAGTTACAAAATAATGTAGCTTTAGAAGTTACTTAGAATTGATTTACTGACCTATTATAAAAATGTTAATTCAATAGCTAAACCTTTTTATCTTGCTGCGCAGTGACTTTATAAAGTCCAAGCTCCAGGAAGGTCAAAATATTTAGGAAAGATAAAAGACATTTCACTCTGCCTTAGTGTAAGGCTTTAAAATACTGCATCTGTGATACGTTATATGTGGAAATTTCAGGATTTTTCCTGCCCCGTCACATATAAATAATTTTCTTATACCACCAGCCAAGCTACTGTTGGGTAACCTGGCCATTTACATCTTCCAGTGATGATCACAAATTGTAGAGACCCACAACCCCTTTGTGACTGACCACCAGTACTAAACAGATGCTCAGAATGTGCTCTATCCTATGGCTCGAATGAGACAAAAAACAATAGAGAAGCACTTTATCTTGAGAGCATCTTTAGAAATAGCCACAGAATTTTTCTCAGCTTAACTAACAAAAGTAAAGAAAAACACAAAGGAAAACTACTTGCCAAGCACTAAAGAATCCCCATTTTAAATTTTTTCAGGGGAAAGGAAAAAATGTGCAAAATCAGGGAAATATGTTAAAGCAACTGAAGCTCTGAGTACTCAAAAGATACAACACAAGGGTCAGAGTACCATATTTTCGGGTGTATAAGACGACTTTTTAACCCCGAAAAATCTGTGCCAAAGTCGGGGGTCGTCTTATACACCGGGTACTTACCTGCACCTTGCTTCCTGGCAGGGCCGCCATCAGGGGGGCACGGGGGGGGGGACACAATCGTCCCAGGCCCTGCTTCCTGCTGCTCCGGTGGTGTCCCCCGCTATGTGCCGCAGCTCCCCGCTACTTCTGCGCTTTTATAAGGTTGCGCCCGTGCGTACTGACGTCACACACACGGGGCGCAACGTTATAAAAGCGTAGAAGTAGTGGGGAGCTGCGGCACATATCGGGGGACACCACCGGAGCGGCAGGAGGCAGCTGGGACCTGAAAGATGCTTGGGGGCCCTGGGGGAAGCTGAAGGATGCTTTTGGGGGGGGCCCTGGAGGAAGCTGAAGGATGCTTTTGGGGGGGCCCTGGGGGAAGCTGGAGGATGCTGGGGGGGAGCGGAGGGTTTGGGTCTGCGAGCCACAGGGTGGTAGTATATTCCAAACTCTTTATTTTAACTGGAAAAGTTGGGGGCCGTCTTATACGCCGTAAAATACGGCGTATATTTTGAAATACAATACTCCAAGAACTACAACAATAATTAATAATGGTCTAGGCAATGATAGTTAAGGGTGCTTTTTGCGCCCGGGGGTATAGTTCTCCTTTAAGAACCAAGAACAGTCTGTATTTATTAAAGAAAAAAATCCTGAAAAGGTGCCAAGAGAACTGAGTAAGTAATAGCTGGGGAGGTTCAACAGAAGTCAATGGGAATTGTCTCTAACAACTTTATTTATTTTCCCAGTTATATTAACATTAGAGTTTTTTAGCCTCATTGAAAATGAACCAATGAAAAATGGCTTTTTCAATTCTGTCACAGTTTTTCTTAAGTATACTAGTGTTCAAAAGAAAGTTGCACAAGTTTTGTTGCAGTTTTTTTTCACATCCGCATGTTTTCCACATAAACATTTACAGCAGAATCTAGGGCAAAATAGGAATGTGTTTAGTCTTGTAAATAATTTCGCTAAAAATATCAGTCACAAAAAGACCAGCAATAAAATGTAGAACAAAAAGATATGAACCTCAGCAAAAAGCTGAATATGCTTTAATATGCTTCAGCCCCTCTAAAAAACATGAAGACTCATCCTTCTCATTTTATATTTACTGTGATTTTGGTTAATAATTCCTCATCAAATCAAACATTTTATGTTGGACACTGATGCTAAAGAATGAAAAAGATGCGTTATCAATAAATACACTTGCTCATACAGGTAAATAGGTACTAAATAATCCTGGGCAACATTTTCTCCAGCTCAGAATGCCATAAACTATCTAATGTTAAGGAAGATACCCTCAAACCAGCTTGATTACTGATCCAGGCTTATACTGGTCAATCAGCATTCTATCATTTTCAACAGAGATGATGCTTATGAAACAAAATAAAATTATGATTGGGAAGCAGCAATAACTAGTAACTAAATAGGCCCTAATATCAATAACAGTTAAAAAATAAAAAGGAAACAATTTACAGTATTTCAGGCACTGATTAAGCAGTTAATAGCCTAACAAGTCAGTAAAAACAATACATCAGCGATGCACAATAATATGTGTATGTGGTTATAACCAGGTTTACAAGACAGTAATTTAAATCCATTAACTCCAAGAGACAGTGCAAGGTCAGTGGTGACAGTGACATCTACTGGTGTTTTGTCAAAGCAAGTTCATTGCCACTGTGATTTAACAGAATAACAAAACCCTTCTGTATATTAAAGTGAAATATATTTAGATCAATAAGCAATTAAAATAAACTGCACTGCTACTGAAGCTACAGTAGATATTCCTGCATTCAACATTGCATTTAAAATTTCCATTTGTTCCATAACATCTGAATGCTAAATAAAACTTCCTGAGGATACTGCCACTTCAAATATTAACATTTCCGAGCACACAGCTAATAACAAAAGATACTTTCCTTTCTGCACACCGAGCACACCAATGATTAGAAAAATCAAAACAGACTGAAAACACAAACAGTGGGTGGGACAAAAAAAAAGGGCTCTGGTACTGGAAGTGGGGTTGTAAGGGAAAGGCTCTGAGCCTTGATATCCTACTTAAAGGGGTTGTTCACCTTGAAATTAACTTTTAGTATGATGTAGACATTAATAGGTTTTATATTTTGTAGTTTTTCAGCCATTTAGCTTTTAGTTTAGCACTTCAGCAGCTATCTGGTTGCTAGAATCTTGTTTAACTTAGCAACCAGGCAGTGGTGTGAATGAGAGACTAGAATATGAATAGAACAGGGACTAAATAAAAATATATGGAATAAAAAGTAACAATAAAAACAAAATTGTAGCTTCTAATAGAAAAAGTTTTTTTGCCTAGAGGGGTCAGTGACCCCCATGTAAAAGCTGTATTCAAAAAGGCAAATAATTAAAAAAAAAACACTATTTACAATAAATAATGAAGATGAATTGCAAAGTTGCTAGGAATAGTACATTCTGAATATACTGAAAGTTAAAAGGTGAACTACCCCTTTAAAATTCCCAGCATAAAACCACTAAGGCAGAAGGTAAGATGTTGCACACCATACCTGGGAAGACTGAGGGCTAGGAAAGGCTCTGGGATTCCTACCATCCCAGCATACTATCACTACAGGCCGTATTGCATGTAAAGGTTAATCACTTGGCTTAAATAAATGATACCTGTTTAAGTACAGACTCCATTCCTACTTGTGCTATAAACTGTTTTATAGCTATATTTTACTTTCTGCATCCTTCCAGACACAGGATTCGATGTGTTATCCAATACCCAATACTTACTCAATAGGTTGAAGATATAAGGAAGATAAAGGTATACTATAGTCATATTTTTTTTAAACTATATTTTATATAGAACATTTCATTCTGCCTGCTTTCAGTTATAGGATTTGAAATTCTTATCTAAATCACCAATAATTAACAGGTTGAAGAGATAAGACAAGATAAAGGTATACTATAGTCACATGCTTTTCTTATCTTCTATACTTTTTTGTGTAAACAAATCATAAGGCTGCATAGTTCTGATATATTTGGGATCTTTCTCCCATGTTTCCTCTAAATTTCAGTTATGTTTGTGGAAAAATAGTAATAATCACATGCAAATGAAATTGCTTGCTATACATTCAAGAATGTCCCCCACATGGGTCTGGGAGCAGTGTCTAGAGGGGAGCAGCCTGAATACAAGTTAAAACTTGTGACTATTTGTACTTAAGCCCCCATATTTAATAAAAACTGGATTTCTTTTAGTATCTGTTGGGGTTAAGTAATAAAAGGCGCTAAGTTTGCTCAGTAGCAGTAACCCACAGCAGCCAATAAGATGTTTGCTTTTAAAAAGGCGCCCATTAAATTCTACCTGCTGATTGGTTGGTATGGGTTACTGCTCCTGGGCAAACATTGCACCTTTTATTACTTAACCCCAATTAAAAGAAACACAGTCAGATAATTTATTAGTGTGTGGAATTTGGATGAACACCTAAGCTGGCTATACACTTGGCGATATGCCCACTTTGAGGTGGCCAATATTGGGTTAATCTGATTGGATCATAATTGCTGCTATGTAGGCAGTTGGATCAAGGACCACATCTATGTGCAAATGCAGCCCTTGATCAAATGGTAAAATCAAACCTGCCTGAACAACATCTGGCCAATTTTTAGCTATTGTTTTTAAAGATATTGTCATGTAGGCCCATCAGATGGACACATACACGGAGAGATAAGCTGCAACTTGGTCAGAAGAGGCTGAATCTGCATCTTAAATTTGTCACATTTGTGGCAAATGTGGCCACATTTATTTTGCTTAGATATTCTTAGAACAAGAGATAAAAGCCTTAAAGCAGGCAAGAAAGTAATAAAATGCAGTTTTGGTAACATGCAACAAGAAAAATCACACATCCTCTCTGAAATAGCCACTGGCAAATGCTACAAAGTACATGAGATGGCGACAATATTTCAAGTCAAAACCTTTTATGAAACCAAGATCATTTTATTTCAGTTCAGCATTTCATTGCCACAAACACACACACAATCTGTCAACTGCACCCACACGTTTGTAAATGGGAAGCAAAAAACAGAAGTGATTGTATTACAGTTATCTGTGGCCAACTAACTTTCTGTAAATAGGTTTTGGTTAAAATTTACTTTTAATAATATGTTATTATTTGTTATATTTTGAGAAAATCGACAGTTGGTCTTCATTTTAGATTGTGTGTTTATAGAGCTTTTTGTTTTCAGCAGCCTTCCAGTTTGCCATTCAGCATCGATCTGGTGGCCGAAGAGCGAATTGGTAAACTGTGTATACGCAAGCAGGGTACGTGTCGCCAGTGAGACCCGAAGTGTCTTCAGTTGCGGGTAAGATGTCGGGCAGGTACGCTGCTTCGCTACTATGTTAGGAGGACAGTTCTTAAACTTTAAAACTATGCGATAAGGGAGAGGAGAGTGGGGTCAAGTTGAGGGGGCTTTATCGCCTAGGGTTATAGTTCTCCTTTAAAGGAGAAGGAAATGCTAAGTCCCTTGGGGGTGCCAAAATGTTAGGCACCCCCAAGTGACTTAGATCGCTTACCTTGTACCCTGGGCTGGTGCCCCTGTTAGGAGAAAACAGCACCAGCCCGGGGTACCTTTAGCGAGCGTTTCCTCCTTCCTCTCTCTTCTGCTGGCGAAATCCGTCGGCCGGCGCATGCGCAGTAGAGTGAAAAGCCGACTTTCTTGTTTAAGTTCGGCTTTTCACTCTACTGCGCATGCGCAAGCGAATAGGAAGCGATCGCTGCTACCCCGGGCTGGTGCTGTTCTCTTCGTACAGGGGCACCAGCCCGGGGTAAAAGGTAGGCGATCTAAGTCACTTGGGGGTGCCTAACATTTCGGCACCCCCAAGTGACTTAGCCTTTCCTTCTCCTTTAAGAGGAAATGTATTATTTTTAACTGAAGTCCAGAATTGCAGTGTGGTTTCCCTTTTATTAATCCATACATTTTAAATGTAATCCAGGTTTCATTTACCCTTAAAGTGTTACACTTAAAAAAAGCATGCTTACATTTGCCTAAAACTTTGCAGGATCTGTAACTCGCAGCAGAAGCAATTATGATTGCCCTATGGCTGGTATTTTACAAGTCTGTTTAATAATTAATATGCCTGATGGCAATGTTATTAATATGTAAAAAAGGTAATAGGGATAGGGGCTGTAAAAACCTGGAGAGTCACAGTATAGGAAACATTTTTTATATATTTTTTATTACAATATATATTTGAAAAGGTAATAATTATTTTTACATTTAAATACTTTGTAGGTTTGTGGCCCTTTAAAGTGTAGGGGCATTATAAAGAGTGTTAGCTCCGCTGCCTGCCCTTAGCCTGTGTGTGACAAATATTGACTTTGCTTCAGGAAGCCTCCTGGTCACTTTCCTGCCCACCTTCACCGCAGCGAGAGACCTAGAAGGAATCTATTGCTGTCTGCCCTGGGTCACTTTGCCAGGGTGAATGCCACTGAGGAGTAAGGAAGGGAAAAACAAGGATGAAATATTAAAAAGAATCCATATTATTTCCACACTACTGCTCAGGGAGCTGACGGCGATTTTCTCCTTGGCCTGCGCATGAATAAAGTGCCAAAACTCAGTTTTGCATGAAACCTGCGGAGAGTTCTCTGTCAATGGCAGGCAGCATGATCGAAATAACAAGAGCTCTTGATCTGTCAAATTTTAGCTACAGATTCCTGACACATTTTAAATGTTTCTCAAATGAAATCACTAACATTAACACCCCAATGCTAATCGATCGCAGTCTGTAGGAATCTGGAGAGCTCCACCGGAGGCTCAAACACATCACACAAGCAATCAATTAAGAATGTCAAGCGAAAAAAGGAAAAATGCTGCAAAGATCAAATTTGTCAATGGTAAAATAATCTCAGCTATGACAATAGCAGAGGAGAAATGCTCTTACATATAGACAGGATAATTAAAGAGTGTGACCCAAAGTGTCGCAACTTTAAATCTAAACATGATCATCATTCCACTGATATTAAATACAGCAGGAACCACACACACTTGTAGGCCTTCAAATGCTGCTTAAAGAACATGTAAAGCCTACATTTTCCTAGGATGTATATAAGTTGGGCACATTTCCCGCACCCACACCACATCATTTGTACTGTATATATTCCCTCCGCTCGCCAGCAACATCACATTTTCCAATAATTGAGTCTACTGCTGGGTAAACAGTAGACTCAATTATTGTGACCCAAAAAGCAACAAATAAGGCCTGTTACAAAGCTAATAAATTGTTTAGTTAGATGTTTTGTTCATGACAAAAGTTTGCAAACAATATTGCACAAATTAGCACTTGGTGTTGGGGTTTTTTTAAGAACTCTTGTCTCCACCATGGGTCAGGAGCTTTACCTAGGACTCCTATGCAGGATCAATGATAAAACCTTCTCATAAACTGTTAGTGAGCAATAACTTACACACACACACACACACAAGTAATAATAGAATCAAATAGATTTACTTATCTTTGTATGATTATAGTTACAAGTAACTACAAAAAGATACATGATTTTAAGGTTTCGGTTCGACTAGGCACATGGATTTGTCCAAATTCGAATCTTGGCTAAATTACATACCAAATTCTGGATTCGGTGCATCCCTAGTTTATATCACAGCAGCATAAAATATATAATAAGAATGAAGGAGAAAAGTTGGAATAAAAAATGGAAATCTTTGTTTCCAAGCTGAAAAACATATACTGTATGAGTATTTGCCACACAAAGAAAAGATATTATTTTGTAAGCACTTGCTGATTTGACAATGGCATATTTGCCTGATTAGCAGAGAGAGACGGCTTTAATCCTCTACTGCTCTTAACTTCACACAAAATGCTAGGTGCAAAGATGACATTTGCCGCTTGCACAAATAATCTGATTCTAGAAAAAGAGCTGCACACCGATAGTGCCAGGAACATGACAAATTGCAGGCCAGATAGCAAAGGGCTGAGATGCCTGGCCCATTTGCAAATAAATGATATTGTGTGGAACTGGCATGCTCAGCGCATGACAAACTGAGGCAATTTCAGCTCTATCGGAGGAATGGGGCTCCATTTCTCCAATGCTGGCCTTGGCTACTGCATAGAATTGTGCAGAGTTCCCAGATTTGAATCACTGGGGGCTTGAGAGGGCTCCCGCTGACAGGCCACAAATAATTACAGTACACTCTTTCCATTGTATTCTATTATTTTGTACCCCTTATCTCTACACTTTGGGCACTTGTGAACAAGCAGGGTCACTTCTATTTGACCACAACAGCAAGGAAACATTGCTCTTCTGCTGATATCATAAATAAACAAAGGCCCAGCAGACTAAACATCATCTTTATCAGGCCGAGTTCATGCTAGAAGCTTGAAAAGTACAAAGAGGTGGGGTACTGGAAGCTAATATCCCATGGGTCTTTATGAAGGAAAAAAATTATGAGTGCAAGTTCATGGTCTGTTTTGCTCAGATCCTACAGCCACTAAATTACCAAAAATCCGATATGAGAAATGTGCCACAAAAGTTCCCTAAACTCTTTCTGTGCCATGAAAATGAGCAGCAAGTACTCTGAATGTTATTGTCAATGTGGAGTCAAAAATAAGCAGCAACATGCTCATTTTATTCTTATGAAGGATGTTGTACATGTGGTCTTTAGTTTTTTAACTAAAGGCAGAAAATATGAAAAAGCAAATATGCAGAAAGTCTTCTACTGAGCACTTTAATGAGAGAAAGGGAGCACCAAGCCCAAACATGCATTTGCACTGCCAGTTATCTGATTGGGGTACTGTACCTGTAATAAGGGAACATGCCAACAAAGTCTTTTCACAAAACTTTAGAGTAAGTACCATGTGGTACCACCCCAGAGGGAACCGTCAGCAGCTGTCAAAACAGAATGCTGGGTCTCTTCAGAGCCTAGAGGTGGCACATTTAAATGCAACGATCTAAAACTAACATTCAGACTGACATTGTAGGATAAAGATGTAAAAATACAAAGTTCAGAGTTAGGAAGCATGATGAAAATAACTGCAAATCAATTACAAAAAAAGGAATACTATGCCACCATAATGAATACTTAATCAACAGATTTATATCATACCGAGTGGCCTAATAAAGAACCTTAACAAACAGAAATATATGTATCAGTAAATATTGCCCTTTAACATCTTTTCCCTTAAGCCTCCATTTTGTGTGCTCCCTCAGAGATCACATGACAGGAAATAATGCAGCTCTAACTGTAACAGGAAGAAGCGTGGGAGAAAAGACAGAACTTTAAAAGAGCTAATGCGACCTAACATGTATGTGTGCCCTTTGTTTGTTTGTGTGCACCATGAATCATATGAGCCCAGGGTGTGGCCCCCTATTACAAAAAGTGGCAATTTTCTATTTAGGAGTACCCAATGGCACATACTACTAAAAAAGTGTATTTTTATGAAAATTGATTTTTTAGATAAAGGAGGGTTTTACGTATAAGCTGCTTTATACAATATATTTTTAGTGAGACCTACATTGCTTGGGAGTGAAGTTTCTTTAAATTATGAATTTTAATTTTCGCTAAAACTGTTGTCACATGCCCAAAATGAATATACACAGACAGTTTAGATCCCAAAGCGACTGCTATAAAATGTAATGGGCGTCACATAAGGTGAATAAAATATTCATAATTTCAGATGAATATGAGAGAGTCTGGAGAGAAAATAAATGTCTGGTATGACTTTCCCAAGTAGCAAATTGTTCAGATATTTAACATCACTTAAAGGCCCCCATACACGGGCCGAATTTTTACTGTCAAACGACTCCCGAATGATTCGATACTATCGTTAAGTTACTGTATCGTATAGTTGATGGTGTGCGAACGATCATCGGCCCACTAATCGACCCGACATTATCGTCCCCAAAATCGATCGCCCAGGTTTAAAAATTTTAGTCGTTTAACGATAAAATCTGCCAGTTGGTGTGAGTGTCAGACATTTGTCTTCGAACGATTGTTCTCTGCGCATGTCATGATTGCCAGCAGCAGAAGTCAACGAACATAAACGGAACAACACGAACGTGCATAAACGTTCGTTCTTTGCAGAACTTAATGGCTCGTATAACAAAGCTTTTGGATCTGTAATAAAACATTTTTTTATACTCAGCAAAGAAGAATGTTACATCACTTCATGTTACATCACTTCCTGTTTCCTGTAAATACTGCTTCCGATCGTACGTATTTTACGATAATGGTACAATGAAATCTTTTGCAAATTATCGTTGCCCGTGGATGGCATATCGTATGGAAACCTGATCGCCATACGATCGTTTGTCGATATAATCGTTCGTCGCACAACGAGTGAAATCGCCTCGTGTATGGGGACCTTTAGACTCATACTTAAGCAATTTCCATCTAAACACACTTTCCAAATGTATCATTTTTCAGCTAATTTTTACAGTTTGTGAACTCTCTGGAAATCTTGCGAAACTGTGTGATCCATAGTGGTGCTAAGCAAATGAAAGGCTGCATAAACATTACTGGCCATTTATTGTTGTTTTTAGAGTTTATAGATGATAAATACCTGTGCTGAATGTGCAGGAGGGCTCATGTACCACAATCATACAGCAGCCACTTACAATGAAAGGGTGATTTCGCCAACACTTGCAACATCAGTGGGAAAGCCTACACTATTTCCAACTGTGTCCAGAGCTGAACTATTTATACGAACTGCCACATTTAGGTCTTGGGAGTACACTTTTAGACACTATAAAGTTTCAAAAACACATCTTTAAACTAGGGAATTGGCAGGATTGGGATTCAGCCAAATCCACGGTCCTGGCCAAACCGAATCCAAAAAATCATGTGACTTTTTGTCACAATCACGGAAGTTAAAAAATTTTCAGGGTGCGGTGATATTTATGCCTTCCAAAACCTAATTAGCAGACTCAGTTTGGTATTCAGCTGAATCCTTTACAAAGGATTCGGGGGTTCTGCAGAGTCCAAAAAAGTGCATCTGAATGGTGTAAAGGGGTTCTTGGTTGAGTTCTGGAAGGTATGGGGCTACTGCTTAGCTGTTTTTTTGATGGCGAGGTGGGTTTTAAGTTGTTTTTTGGTTGATGTCAGGGGGAACTCATTTGGTTTTTGGATGATGTCAGGGGGTGGTCATTTGGTTTCTCAGGGTAACCAAGGGAATTCTTTTGCTAAAGAAGAAAAAAAAAACCAAAAACACTTTTTTTTTTTTTTTTACACACTCCTAAGGGACAAACATTACAAATTAAAGAGAGAGATTTTTACAGCACTGCTGTAAGGGTTTCGGATAGCTTTAACCTTTGTCTCGCCCAAGACTGCTTCTTAATACAAGGCTGGCCACTGAGCAGTTGAGTAATGTCAATTGTAAAATGAATTCTTTTTTGTCGAGACAAGTGGGTCAAGGGTCAATTTCTCCTCTAATTCAAAGGAACAAGAAGACATGTTAATGTTTGTGATTAAGCTAGAAGGCTTGGGACAGATATTGACACTTGCTGATCTGCCTTGGCTCTACGGCTGACCTTGCTTTGCAGAAGCGTTATGCAGACACCTTGCCAATGGCACTTAATGAGCAAACGTACAAATTATATTAGAGATCAGCACTCTTGAACATCCATGTCGCTTTGTTGTATCTTATAGTGTTTTCTTATTTGCCAACTCCTGCTACCTTTTTGTAAGCAATAGACTTGTTTTGCCACATCAAGTAGACTTTGCAAGCTGCCACTTTCTAGAAGGCATACTAACAATGTAGTAGCAGTACTTATTCAACCATTTAACTCGATGTAATAGCATTAGTATCTGAGCAAATTGAAACAATTCAAGCCCAGTTTAAGTCTAGGATCTATCTTGACAACTTTATTTACGTGTAAGAAAAAAAAAAAAGAGATGCAATGGAGGTTATTTAACAATGCCACGGACGCAAGTGCTAGTGCAGTAAGGGGTGCACCAAAATGCCCATTAGCGCTCATTCACTGAGCGCTTACAACCCATGCATGTCTGTGATCTACATCTCTAGCTGGATTAAAAATCCAGAGCAAGTTTCAGAGTGGAGGGCACAAGACTGCAACAGTGGAGCAAATTGCAGAGCAGGGTGCAAATAAAAAAAAAAAAAAAAAAAAAGTTTGTGCCTGTTTTTTTGTACTGCACTTTGGTAAACAACCCATAATGTGTAATCTATACTTAAGTATTTATGGTTTTCTTATAGTTATAAGTTAGTTACAGTACACACTAATATGGTTTGCTATAGTTATACAGGTACTGGATCTATTATCAAGAAAACCTTGGTACCTCCAGAACCCTCTGACAGCCTTAAATATCAGCTCTGGGTGAACCAACACATCAGTATCACCTAGCCAGTCATAATGTGGAAGCTTCATGTCAGTCATCAACCTCTTCCCAGGGGGGAGGTAATTCCTACAGCATTGTGTTAGCAGAAGTAAGTTATTAAAATCTAAAAAATAAAGATACGAATCACACTCTGTGCCCTAGAGTGTATCACTATCACTTCATGTTACTTTGCTTCCAAACTTTGCAAACACAAAGTCTGGTCATATTTTATGTCTGAGAGTCAAGCTCAGTTGCACAAAGCATTCTTAAACTTAAAAAAACAAGTAAAGCTCATTATAACGACAAGCAATTTTACATCTTGTTCTTTAAAAAAGCAACAATGTGACATAGTTGCATAGGGTTGAAAAAAAGACCATTAAAGTCCTTCAAGTTCAACCCTTCCAAGTAAACCCAACACACACAAACCTATATTGATCTTTCTACACACTTACATACATAAACTATATATACCAACATTAATACTAACTGTAGATTTTAGTATCACAATAGCCTTGGATACAATCCTTGTTCAAGAACTCACCCAAGCCTCTCTTAAAAGGTATTAACAGAATTCCCCAACCTCACTGCCCTCACCGTGAAAAAACACTTACGCTGCTTCAAATTAAAGTTCTGTTCCTCCAATCTATAGGGATGGCATCTGGTGCTTTGGTCATTTTTATGGGAAAAAAGAACACCCCCTATCTGCCTATAATCCCCACTCTATACTTGGACAGAGTAATCATGTCCTCTCGCAAACGCCCTTTTTCATGAGAAAAAAACTCCAACCTTGACAGTCTAACCTCATAGTTTAAAGCTTCCTTCCCTTTTACCAGTTTAGTTGCACGTGGTTTTATTTGGTGCTCAGTAGATGCAGGACCAGTTCTGTAATGAGTTCAATGCTATTATGTACACACGCATCAACAGAAATATATAATGACAGGGAGAAATGGATAATTGAATGAAATGAAACAGGAACATGCTAATTATAACATGTATCATGCATGACTTTTTGTAACATACGTCCCCTTGACCTAAAGAAAGCAAGAGGGGCACGCAGGTCAATACAAAGCAAATGTGATCTAATGTATTCACTGTTTTATGGGCTCTCAATCAGCATTAGAAATGAAAGTGGCATTTGTTATTCTGGTATTGGCACTAACAGCAAATTTAAATGATAACAAGCACTATCAGTGTCATTTGAAAGTGCAATTGCTCCCTATATTGAGCCCCACACAGTGATCCCACACAAAGGTCACTCATAGGCAAAATATGAGCAACTGCTCCCACCCTCCTTGTCTGCTTATTGACATGAATCGATACAAACAGTAGTATCGGGTACATAGTCTAAATCAATAATTTATGCATTAACTTTCTTTTTGTAAAATTAATTTTGAGGTAAAAAAAATACAAAAAATGTATTTTGTTCCTGCAAAAAACAGAACAACAAACTTTTGAGTGATTTGTAGAGAAAACAGTGAATTTTGCCTAAACAAAATAGATTCTTCAGGCTTTCAGACTGTAAACTATATTGAGCATAGATCTCTTTAACTTTGCCCAAGGCTGGTCTCTAATGGCCCCATACCATCAGAGAGTCTTATCTACAGATGTCTGTTTTCCACCTGTGGCCAGAGGCACCAGAGCAAGGGACAGTTTTATCCAGGTCTATGGATATTTTACCCCAAGCAAAGTATAAAGTTGGCCATACACTAAAAGATCTGCTTGTTTGACAAGGTTGCCAAATAATCAAATTACATTAACGGGACATAGGGCGTTGGGGGGGAGAGGATCATATCTATGATTGAATGTGCTCTTTGCTCAAACAGGACTTATAAACCTGTCCAACCCACAGATATTGGTTGGTCCGAGAGCCCCCATACATGGGACGATAAGCTGCTGACTCGGTCCGTCAGCAGTTTTTAGTGGCCTGTTTATGGTCACCTTTATAAAAAAAACAAACAATTGTTGTTGATATTCATGTCAATTAAACAGAGATGTTTTACTAAACCATTAAACTCTCTTGAAGCTTCCTTATAAAAATGAATATCAGTTTATGTTTTCATTCCAAGACAGAAAGCAATGAGAAGGAGAGCTCTACATTTCATTTGCTATGAAATACATTTTGACCACACGCTATTTAACTAAAATAAAGACTTATTGTTTTCCCATGCCAAGGACAAGTAAATGAATATTCAATTGAGACGACTTTCCAAGCGAACAGACTGCTGTCTAAGACATTGCAGAATTGTTTTTAATATATTACTTTTGTCCCTAAGACAAGTGTAACTGGTTTTCCACCTGTCTGGGCAGGTGAATGTGTTTTAACTGATCTGCCTCCCCAGAGCCGGCTAAGCCCTGTGAGACACATGCTTTAAAAACCACAATAACATTACAGAGAATCTGCCTTTAAAAGAAGCATGCATAAAACCATTATTACCTAATTTGAATGCTTGCATAAAGCCATGAGGAAATTTTAGGAATGACCAAAAGTGTACCTGCACATTTTTAAAAAGCAGATTTTTGCTTACTTTAGCAATCTAAGGGATGGGGCAAACTAGCCTGATACAATATTTTAGCCAATAATCAGATACAATAGGAGCCCAGTGAAGACCCAGCTAATGTCAGATTTCCCAATCAATATTTGACTGAGCCCCAACAGGATATCAGTTGGGGGGCCAAAGTTTATGCCTTTACAAAGGTGCCCATTTGGACATACTGTATGTGGCAGAGTGTGCAGTCAGTAATGCCTTGTATATGAACAGTTCTATATCAAATAAAAAGCTTCTTAGCAGCTGCTACTTGTTGTTCATATTTTCCTCTGTTGCCTAAGACATGTTGCACATTGCATTATAACACAAAATGCAAAACCTTGGCCAATACCAACATATATAATTATTATTATATAAGAGGTGCAAGAAAGACTTATTTATCCCTTTTTAAAAATGTATAGTTTTCTAGGTCAACATATTCATAGGAGGGGTTTGCTTCATAAACCACAGGCTCTATCTTGTGTCAGTAATAAAAATTCATATCTACTTCATTTATGTTCTTTCTACATGCCAAAAAGGAACATTTCCTAGTGGAAGTTTTGTTACATTTTTTTGTAAAAAATGCTGGTTTTAACAAACATCTTTCTTGGCCATGCAATCAAAAGTGTGCCTATTTCTGCTGTCATGGTTTAAAAGTTGTTTTTTTCCCCCCATTGCTATTGGCAGAGTGGACACTTGATAGAGGATGTGCATGCAATAGTAAAAGACCTAGACTGCTCTGAGTATGTGCTGATCAGCAACCAGTGCTCCGCAGGCCTGTGTGGACCGCCATCATTTCAATAAATCGTACCTCTGTCATTCTTACATTCTAACCTAGAAAGCCTTCTTCAGAACAACCACAAAAAGAAACAACCTAATCTCTGAGAAATATAATTAAACTAACAGCTAATTTCATTGCAAAAGATTTCCACACATTTCTAAATGCTTTTCAGTAAGATACTGAGAAACAACTTTAATATGAAGTTACTTTGATGGGTTAAGAGCACACAGGTAACGGAGTAGTGTTGTTTTCTTCATTATTCATTCATAGTGTCCTTACCTCCCCCTTAAAGCAAGACAACCATCATATTATTTTTACCAGCTACCTGTTTATACACTGAGAATGATAAATACATCTAAATAAAGTATTCTTGTGGCTTTGGGGAAATGCTTCCTTGGTTAAGTTAAATAAAGTTGTTAAATACAAGGATTAAGCCTTAATCCTCACATTAATACTATAATTAAAATGAACACTAACATTCTCTCCTGCTGATGCAAGTCAAAGCTCTTGTTAAATATAGTTTTACAAGGTTTTAATTCCATATTAATGCTCAGATGGTCATTAATTCTCTACAGGGGTCACCACTACATCTTAATCTTTCCTTAAAACAAACACATAGGGAAAGAAGAAGAGTTTACTATATTATAATAATTATAATTGTTCTCCCCAGGAGCCCTCTCTGCCCAGCATTTTTTGTAATTTTAAGGCCAATGACACACAAGGTGATTTGTTGCCTGTGTTAAAAAATCACTACTGTGAGCAATTTGGCTTAACTGTGGGAAAATGCCAGACCAGGCTACTCAAGGTCAGACTGGGTATACGAAGCCCACCAGGACTGCTACCCCAGGGGTCCCTTCACACCCCCTTAGGGGCCCCAGCTGCCTGCTCACCCACCTCCCCCTCCCTTCATGTGTACCTTATACTTGCTGCAATCGAGGGAGGTAAGGCAGCAGGGGAGCAATGGCAGTGGGAAGCAACAGGTAGCATTGGGTCTGTGCCAGTGCCCCACCAGGTTTAATCCCAGTGTCCCACCGGCCCGGTCTGAACCTGAGGCTATTTCTCGGAGAAAAAGCCAACCCACTCTGACACATGGATTTCATTGTGTGCATTTCCAAGCTGTGAACATGTACCTAATGTAAGTGATGCCACCGGTGGTCTGGGTGCTCTAGCCTGCCCCTGGTAGGTACTCCTTCTATCCTAATCCAGTTATTGACCTTGGCCTGTCCTCAGTCTACCTGCCTAGATCTATTGCCTGGACTTTGCTATACTGTGCCATGGACTCTTGCCTGCCTGTTATCTGGTATGTGCTAGTACATACATCCTACCTTGCTTTATTAACCCTGCCTGTGCCAGTGCAACTCTTTACATTTGTTCTGCTGAATGAAAGCTACTTGATTTTCACTAAACCTTTAAAAAGGGACTAATGGCCACAGGTTTCTTCTTTAATTATGAGAGGTATACACACCGAGTGAAAGCACGTGGCTTATGCATACATGGAGATTTTTTTTTTTTGAGTTTTTATTTAGAGTTTTAACATTTTAACAACAACAGTTAAGAAAGAAAGAAAGGTATACAAAGTTTGAGCGAGCCTGGCAATTTTATCCAGATTGTGCATTAAACCAAATGTCCCACCAACCCGCATTGAACTTGGCTGGAGAGCCTTGGGAAATGTAGACCAATTATTGTTTAGGTAGCGTGTCATTAACTAGTTTTTTTCCAGAAGGTAAGTGAGGGGGCTGTCGTCGATTTCCAATTTAACAAAATGGTTTTTTTTTATATATATATATATTTTTTTTTTTTTTTTTTTTTTTTTTTTACAGAGAATAGCAATTGCACAACCGTTGATATACATGGAGATTTCTTTACCATCTAAAAGCCCAGATCTGGCTCCTCCAAGTGTGACATGAACCAAAAATTCTTCTAATTAGGTTTTAAAAATAATCTGATATAAATAGTAGAGTGAGTATTAGTGAATCATTGTTGAATCAGCACCACCCCAGGAGTCCTAGCTGCCTGAGGCAGGCATATTGATGCCACCTCCTTGCATTTAGTGATGGGGGCCGCATCACTAGTGCAGAGATATAAAAATCTGAATTTTATCTCTTTAAGTAGCAGCTTTTTGCAGCTTTTTTGAAGGATGTCCCTTCACTGGTGATAAATAGATACATCATAGTTCCCGTTCTGCACTGCAGATTGTCTCGCTGTAAATGCTGCCATATTGTGCATCTGTTTAAATACATCTACAAATTCTCCCACAGACAATTTCAATAGCACCATCTTCATTTTGCCGTTAGAGAATCTTTAGGCTTTTGCCTTTACCAGGCCAGCATTACTGCAGCACTCATACATATACAGAAGATCCATTCTTTATGCAAATACATGCATGGGATCTATTATTCAGAACACTTGGGACTTGGGGGTTTTCTGGAAAAGGGATCTTACAATTACGGTCCCATAGCAAGTTACACTTATTCTATTTAGCAAAATGTAACCTTCAAAAACATAGTGTAAATGTTATCTTTAAAAAGAGGAAGCATATAGTAATTGGCATGCAGATATGAAACCACTGTAAATCTCACTTTGGCAGCAGATGCTGACATTAGCGCTGGACAGTCATATGGGAATGGGAACTTCTTTTTAGAGATGTACTAATCTAAAAACTAGTGTACCATTCTTCACATGCCTCTATGTCACTCACCATCATGAGACAACAGGGTGCCACTGGGTGGCAGGAACTGTGCAAGGAATCCAGCCCCGGAGCCATACAGAAAGAGGAAACTCTCAATAAAATGATTCTGGATGAGTTAATAAATGCATTCTGCAAGGCTGTGCTCAAACCTCTGGAGCCACAAGGGGGTGGAGGTGAAAGACTAATCTATATACATGATGATCCCTGTATACATAATTTCTTTGCCATATTGTTTTTAGGATTTAGTTCTCCTTTAATAATGCCAGAAATTTATAAGCATTGTGCTATCATGTATGAAATAACATTACGTAAATACTAAAGACAGGATCACAACATCCAAGCTGGGCACGCCAAAGGCATGATATCAAGACTATACAGCACACTCTTAAAACCCAATATCACTGCACATACCGACTGTTCCAAAATAGCTTGGCAAGAAAATATTGGGCAGATTGATCAAGAGGAAAGGTAGGAAGTCCTTTGAATCCCCCAAATACGCTTTCCCATATACAAGGCAACGTACAATCCAAAGATACTCTTTTCAAAGAGTCTCTCCGACTCATACGTCAAAACAGACACTACATGCCCCAGATGCCACTCAGATAGCCCCACTTCTACCACCTAATATGGACCTGCCGGCCCTTATCAATTACTGGAAGCAGGTAACCCAATTTATGCATGATGTGATGGGATCGCCAGTTCCATTGGATCCCAAAGTATGCCTACTGGCTTTTATTGAACACCTTTACCTAATACGCATGTGTCAAACACAAGGCCCGCGGGCTGAATACAGCCCTTCTGGCTGTTTTATGTGGCCCCTGGTGACTGTGCCTGACCGTACAGTATCTTAATAAAAAATTTGCCAGGCAACTTAGCCTGTATTTTAGATTTCGGCCCCTTATATGATTGAGTTTGACACCCCTGCCCTAATACATAAGAACGTCAATGGCTGAGTTACTTTACCTGGCCCGTAAACACATAACAAGTAAGTGGCTATCTATACAACGGTTGGCTGGCTCTGGTAAACCAAGCATTTCCCAATACAAAACTGGGGTACCCAGACAAATACAACAAAGTATGGAGCCCTTGGCTCCAAAACCACCGTAAAGCACTACATTCATAACCAAATTCTTTTACGACCACAGAGTCTTGCATTATTGATCAATGGTAATGGAGGCGGGCCAAGTCGGCCGGGCGCCCCCCTCCCCTGCAGGGACGCCCGTAGAGGAGGGAGCGCTGGGCGCAATACACGCAGATGCTGTGCAGGGAGGCAGCACAGAGAAATGAAGTCGGGGGAACAAATCCCGGACTAGGGGTGGCAAAAGAGGTACCTGCCTAGCGCCCCTTCACTGTTGCGCCCTAGGCAGGTGCTTCTTCTGTCTACTCCTAGTTCCGGCCCTGAATGGTAACTCCTATGGCTCATATATAAACTATGTAAAAATTATATCTTCAAACTTGAAACCATTTTTAAAATACTGTAATACTGCACTTCCCATCTACCTGCTTTTACTAATGTGCTATAACTCTGTTATCCTTATTATTTTTGTTTAAGAATTTTATAAAGTGTTGAATAAAAAATAAAAAAGACAGGATCACAGCAAAGACTGTGACTATCTTTCGTGAAAAATTCAGCTGAATTCTGAACCAAATCAGAAGGCAAGAAAGGGGATAAAAAGTTTCTGATTTCTTTGTTTGACCAAGTCACTTGATTTTAAGGGGTTCAAGGGCTGCATATAAAAAACTCCACAAATGCAAAGTACTTCAAATAACACACTTAATGAAAAGGTTAAAGGTTATTAAAGCTTATCATGTATTAAACCACATGCATTCATTTAGCAGAATGAAAGCTGGGGGGGGGGGGGGGGGGAGAATGTGTGTATATTTATTCAACTACGGCGCCCTATTCATATAACCATCTGTAAAGTACTGCCTATACGGCACAATTACAGCCGTACAGAGCTAAAGAGCTATTAAAGGTGCATTAGGCTGTGTAGGCTCTGCCTAGGGATCATTCATGCCTTACTTGAAGGTGCTGAAGTAGAACTATCAGTTCCATGCATGACAAAAGTGCCTTTACCTTGGATTTGCTCTTGACAAGACACTAAGATTGAAAATACCTTTTCTTTTACATGACCCAGAGCTCACTTGTATAGGTTATATGTGTTTGCAGAGAGAGGTCACACTCGAAAATCCCATCCAAGAGGGACCTTCCCACTCGCACTGTTGTGCCCCCTTCCTACCCGATACAACAGGAGTTGCCAAGCCCATTGTGACCTCACCTCTTGCCTTTAACAACATTTGGAATGGGACAGAAAGCAATAGAGTGATACCGTTAATAGTTTGGTATTGCACCCTCACTATCATTGCCAGATAACGTATCATTTGCACTGGTTCCTGACAGCATTGGGTAGGGGATGAAGGCAACCGGATTTGTTTTGATTCCACCCGGTATCACCCATAGGCAAATAACAGAGAGCGTCGGTAGCTGCAGTAGCGCAGCTCTGTGACCGGCATTTGTAGTTCGTCACTAGTTGTGTCGGGGGGTGATGTGTTTTTCATTCACTAACACACACTCATTAAGCACAACCGTGCCGTTCCCTTGCAGGCAGCGCTGGCTCCCCTACCGTGTAGCCTCTCTCCATATCACTGTCTTCGTACCGGAATGATGGAATGTAAACCTCCATAGCGTTCGCTCTCCCCGGGCACGGCTCGATGAAGGCACGGCCAATGGGAAGCTTCCCAGTGATGTCACGGTTGGCGCTGAGTGCGGCCGCTACGAGCACTAACCAGCAGAGGCACTGGGCGGCACGGCGCTGGGGAGAGCCATATGGAAAGCGCTGTCATGTGACGCGTCATGTGACCGCTCTGAATGTGGAAGTTTGCCGGATTCCAGCCTTCTTGCATAACTTGCCTGATGGAGGGGCAGCTGACACGGCAAGTCATTGCCTTCTGCTTCTGTGTTTAACAACATACTGTAGCTAAACGTTGGGAAGGTGCAGCCGGCGGAAGGTTCCGCTAAGGAGACTAATAACGCAAGCACAATATATGCAGAGTCATAACACTGCGCTGGGTGTGAAAAATATGCAGTTGGCCGACTGCTGCTAAATTACTGGGCCCTATTTATAAAGGCAGCGCAAAGAGAACAAGTTAGCCTTGCCTGTAGTTATATTTAAGCAGCTGTGAACTGGCATATTTAAAGCGCTTGTTTACCTTTAAATGAACTTTTAGTGAGCTATATATAGCAATGTGTCTATGAAGATTCTCATTCATCCAGGTCATGATATACAGTATCTAGTAGAATTAAGTCTAAAACAACTGGACTTTTCTGAGTTTTTCTTGAAAACGTTTCACCACTCATCCGAGTGGCTTCTTCAAGGGGGCCTGAGACACTGCTTGTCACCAACATACGATGGCGCGTTGACATCCTTACTCCGGCAGTTTCACAACAGTTCACACTTCCAGTCATGTACTTTGAAGGATTAACACCTTCATCAATGAGAATCATGGTACCATTGTGATTGGATCATACCTTCTTACACCTGTCAGTTTCAGCTAACACCTAACTGAACAAGTTCAATGGAACCATTGTGATTGGATGCCTTTGACTGTACTACCATCAAGAGTTTAAATACCGGGGAATTCCCTACCAGTCATTTGAACTGAAGAAGCCACTCGGATGAGTGGTGAAACGTTTTCAAGAAAAACTCAGAAAAGTCCAGTTGTTTTAGACTTAATTCTACTAGATACTGTATAACATATATATAGCAATATTCTAAAACTTTGCAATTGGTTTTCATTTTTTTTTGTGGTTTTTCAGTTATTTAACTTTATGTTCTGCAGTTTTCCAGTTTGGAATTGTAGCAGTTATCTGTTTGCTAGGGCCTTAGGTTCACCTTAGCAACCAGGCAGTGGTTTGACCTAGAGAGAAGAATATGAATAGGAGAGGGACTGAAGAGAAAGGTAAAGAATATAAAATAACAATAGTAATAAACTGGTAGCCTCACAGAGCAATATTTGTTTGGTTGCTGGGGTCAGTGACCCCCATTTAAAAGCTAGAAAGATGTAGAAGAGAAAGGCAAATAATTTAAAAACTATAAAAAATTAATAATGAAGATCAGTTGCAAACTTGGTAGGTATATGACATTCTATCACATAATAAAAGTTAACTTAAACGTGAACCACTCTTTTAAGGATCGAATATAATTCAGTATTTTTATTGGCAAATTGAGAATAGTTATGCCTATACAGGAATTTTTCTGCATTCAAATGACTGCACTCCAGCTTTGCAGCTGTTTTCACAAATCTTGCATTTATAATCACAAAATTACCATGCTATATTTGCTCACTACAACCACGCACAGTAGCCATGCTTACACAAACACCCATAGGGTTGCTAAATGGTAATACCAGTCTTTGGGGCCGATTTACTAATCCACGAACAGATCGAAAGCGTCCGAATGCGTTTTTTTCGTAATGATTGGTGTTTTGCGGTTTTTTCGTCGGCGTCACGGCTTTTTCTTAGCCGTTATGACTTGCGCGAATTGTTGCAACTTTTTTGTAGCCGTCGCGAAAAAATCGGAAAGGTTTGCCCGCCGTTTACTAGCGCTCAATACGAAAAAGTCATGACAATTCGCGCAAAAAATTGCGACGGTGGTGAAAAGATCGCAAAAAATACGAAAAAGTCGCAAAATGTTCGTTTCCAATCCAATTTTTTCCCATTCGGGATTCAGATTCGTGGATTAGTAAATCAGCCCCTTTTGGTCAGGGGTATGACATAGGGTGGGGAAATGAGTGGACTAGGCAGGAAAGAGGCGATTGGAGGTGTTAAATGGGCAGACTGGGCATGGAAGTAGGCAGGTGGGCCTGTGATTACAAAGGCTGATTGGCAGAAGTCAAGGAAAGGATTTATAGGGTATTACAAATTTACCAGCAAGCACATTGGTAAATTTTTACTACTGGTGCCAGCCCTAGCTGGTGAATTACTGGCCAGGTTGGTTTGATACCAGCCAGATGGCAACTCTAAATGCCCATCTAATTTGGGAATATTTGTGTGCAAGGCGCAGCTCACCACAATGCGCAAAAAAAAAGTTACAGCATGGGAAAACACAAAGAAAACCCATATGTGAATAGGTACAACATTTTTAAATGGCCCCAAATGTGAGTAAATAGCAAAGGTCGATAAAACTAGGGTTTCCTACTCAGGGTTGAAGTTAGAGAGAGAATTTGGATGGAGGCACACTTGAAAGGAAAATCAATTGTCACTGTTTCAGTAAATCACACGTTTATGTAGCCACAGCAGTGGCTTTTGGGGCAGTCACCTTGATGCACAAGAGACATCAGCATTCATTTTTCTTTGGCCTAATTTCTACTCAGTTCCACCAATGGGCTGCTGACCCTGGACAGGGGAAGCTCCCTTAGCTAAAGCTGTAAAATCCTCTGTTCCCTAACATAGTTCCAACAGCCTGCATACCAGCAGACTCTGCCCTGTTTGTGGCCTGAATGTGTTCATGTACATTATGTTGGGATTTAAGAAGTCTGAGCTGTTCATTTTTTATTGCCTATACAGCAAGTCAAATTCTTGATTTAGTAATGAACTCAGAAATAATCCTCTTCCCCTTTACACAAATAATTTTTTTAAAATAGTACACCACAAATAATGTCTTCTTGCATTGCTCAGCAACTTCAGAGAAACGCCTGTAAGAAATGTATTGAATAATAAAAGCCAGGCCCAAACTGGGGTTCAAAATAGGCCAAGGAATTTCAAGTACACAGAGGCCCAAACAGCCTCCACCAGTCCAATAAATAGTGAGTGTCTATGGCACCTTACAGCAGCCCCTCTGGCATTTGCCACAACCCAAAGATTGCCAGTCTGGGCCTTATAAGAGCCAGCACCATAATCCTTTTACCAGTTCCTAAAACCAAACAGACTTTTTTCCTTAATTCCACCTTAATATCCTTTCTCCCTTCTGCACATAAACCCTCATTAGTATTGCTGTGTGTTACTGTGCTTTTAATTTGCCTTTTGATCTGTTTGTAAGGAGAACTTTGTAATAAGCTGATCTGGGCACAGATCTGACCCAGCAGTGGGGACTCAGATTTCTCTGAAGTATTTGCTCAGCAAGTCAATTTTTACATTTCTATTTACAGTTTTCTAACTTTGATGATTATACAAAAATAGCAGACACGGGTGCGCCCAGCTGCTTTCCATCTGACCTAGTGAGCACTTAACCGCTTGTGTCTACATGCAAGATATTTAAAGAACTTTAAGCATTTTTTGTAGAAGAGTAAAATGCAGAAATTATATTTAAAAACACAAACAAAATTGATGAATTACAATTAAAAGAGGGAAATATGCAATTTATTCTAAATTATAACTTATGTATAGAATTAGTGATCTCCCATGTTATGGGACCTGGTTTACACAGGTAACCTGCATGCCATTAATTGTATTTTCTTCCTTTTTTTTTTTTTCAAGCCCTTTCAGTTTTTTGTCTCTGTCCAAGGACTTATTTACTCTGGCTAAAATTCAGATGTGATTTTAAAATAATTCTATGAAAGAACAGCCAATACCTTGATAATACATGCTTCCACATTAAATTGCAAACATAAATGCATGAATTTACTCCTTGCAGACTATACCAAACTGATCTTATAGCTCCATCAGCCATACACAGCTTGTAGTATTGCCACCATCCTGCTTAAAGGAATACTGCCATTGGAAAACATGTTTTTATCAAAATGCATCAGTTAATAGAGCTTCTCCAGCAGAATCCTGCATTGAAATGCATTTTTCAGAAACACAGATTTTTATATTTAACTTTGAAATTTCACATGGGGCTAGCCATATTCTTCATTTCCCAGGGTGCCACAGCCATGTGACTTGTGCTCTGATAAACTTCAGTCAAACTTCAATCACACTTTACTGCTGCACTGCAAGTTGGAGTGATATCACCCCCTCCCAGCAGCCGATCAGCAGAACAATGGGAAGGGAGCAAGACAGCAGCTCCCAGGAGATATCACAATAGCACTCAATAGTAAGAAATCCAAGTCCGGCATGGGACTCCTCCAGTTACATGGGAGTAGGAGAAACAATAGGTTACCTGAAAGCAGTTCTAATGTGTAGCGCTGGCTCCTTCTGAAAGCTCAGACTCAGGCACAATGCACGGAGTTGGTTGGTTCAAGAATGCATTTTTAAATGGTAAATTGTTTGCTATGTAAACAGTGTAATTTAGAAATAAAAAGTACACTGTAAAAATCATGAAAGAATCCCTTTAAAGAGATACTGACACCAGAAATAAAACCTTTGTCTTTGCACGCTATTTATAATTTTGCCTTAAAAATATTTGCCAAATGCTTTTACATTACCTATCAGATCCCCATGTCCCTCTATGAGGGGGCTGCCATATTTGTGCAGCAGTAGGCCTTTAGCATTAGAAGCTATAACTGACAGGCTGAGATGGGACAGTCAGGTTGGCAAAACACTCAGGTTTAGGAACTTCAAGTAACAATAACTTAACAGGTTACTTTTTATGTACATAAATATTTTAAAAAGGAATGCAACCTACAGTAACAGGATGACTATATAGACAAGGTCCTTTATCTGCTTAATACATTTCTAAAAATGCTATTATAAAGCAGGAAATCAACACATGAGACTATCAGCTAAAACATGGCAACTATCCACAACTGGCGATCTACTGCAATGAAATTTAACATGTCACAGTCCAATGACACAAAATATTACAGTGTATTTTCAAAATGAGCATTACTAGTATCTGTAATATGTGTGTGTCTACAGCAGCTTACCACAAGTCATTCCTGTTGCAACAATTTCACCTTCCTTCTTATACCAGGCATAGAAACAACCCCTACTAAATGCCAGCTCATTCTTGCCTGGCACCATGAGCTTCACTCACATGAAGTTATAAAATAAAAAAAATCGAGCTTCCAAACTGAGAGGTCTGGTACAGGACCAGGAATCCAAGTTACATTTTTGTGCAACATATTCTTATACACAACATATTCTTATACACACTCATTTTATACAGCCAGCGTCAGACTGGGCCGCCCGGTGGGTCCCAGCTCAGATCCGATCCCCCCAAGGGCACTCCCGCAACCCGATGCGCCGCAGGTAAGTTTCTTTTAGGAGCGCTCGGTGGAGTGGGTCGGAGGGTGTTGCCTCACTACTGGTACCATGAGCTGACAGGGAATTCCTAAATGTCAGCAGCCTGCATGATCAAAGGAAGTCTGGCATCAGAATCACTGTATAATATGGGTAAGGCCCAACCAGACGGATTGTCAGCCGGCATAAAAGTGCATGCAAAATTCAGTGCTTACGGGTGCAAGCTCAATTAGAAGATTTTTCATGAATAAAGGCAGATTGTCAGCCTTGCAGGCCTTACCCTAAGAGCTTGTGTATACAAGGATTCCATTTACAATGTTTACTACATTTAACTTCTCCAATAATCAGCTGTACACAGGAAAGAATTTAGCCAATAATGCAAATTATAAAAGATGAAAGTAAGACATAAATAATGGCATTACACGAGGCATATGCCTTTATTATAATAATCACAAAATCATAATATCTGTACAGGAATGTGTAAGTGAACATTTATAAATGCAACAATAGTTTGATTCATAAAGATAAGGGTATTATCATTGGACAGAACTTGTTTGCAAGTAATAATACTCGAGAGTAAAACATTCTTGCCTTCTTCTGCACTTGTTAAATGCAAAATAGTAAGACACATTAGTGTTCAATTCAGCAGAATAACGCAGAATATCATGCCACAGTCCATTGGAATGGGTCAGGACATGCAGCACTTATTAAAATGCAATAGTATATAAAAGAAGCCACATGTTAATAAAATATAGAGTGGTTTATCTTGATATTGTCTTTGATTTTACACATGATTTTATTGTGAAATGGGGTGTACGTCAATGTATGAACTGAACATGATATAGTCTTCATCCTATGCTATGGCTTTGGCTTCAGGTAGAAAAGCTTCCCAATACTTAATGAGCTGGAAAAAACAAACAAACACACAATCAGATTTCTAGTATGGATAAAGTACTATAGATACACATCTAATAAGACAATCAGAAGTTAGGGCTGTGGCACACAAGGAGATTAGTCGCCACTAATCTCCCGCGATCACCGCATATGCCATCCCAATGGCAATTTACATTCTAGCCGGTGGGATGGCATACTGGCGAGATTAGTCGCCCGCAACAAGGGAGATTTGTCGTGCGGCGACTAATCTCCCCGTCTGTCATGGCCCTTAGACACTATTAGGCAGAATTTAAAGTCAAGACACAAAGTAAAAAATTAAGGCCAAACGGATATAGAATATCACTGCCTGCATCATATTAAAAGTTAATAGTTTAAATTAAAATGCTTTTTTAAAGTAACTTTATATTTATCACCAAATTATTTCTAATTTTATATTAATGGGGAAATATTTAGCACCCGGTGTATAATTATTCTTAACTTTATATTAATGGGAAACATTAAGCATTGGGTGTATAATTACTTCTAAGAAAATGTTACTGAACAGGTTGCATTATACTCAGGTTTCCAGCCACACAGAACCTACTACAGGTATCTGACCCCTTATCTGGAAACCCATTATCCAGAAAGTTCCAAATTACGGAAAGGCCATCTCTTATAGACTCCATTTTAATCAAAGAATTCACATTTTTGAAAATGATTACCCTTTTCTCTAATAATAAAACAGTACCTTTTTCTTGTTCCCAACTAAGATATAATTAATTCTTATTGGAGCCAAAACAATCCTATTAGGTTTATTTAATGTTGAAATTATTTTTTTAATAGGCTTAAGGTAGGAGAAAGTACGGAAAGACCCCTTTATCCGGAAATCCCCGGGTCCCAAGCATTCTGGATTATGGGTTCCATACCTGTACCATCCTGTTATAGATTCATTACAAAAAGTGAGGGGTAACAGTGAAATATTTTTCAAAAAGGTAATAGAACAATACCATAATATCATGTCAGCATAAGGGTCCTGTCTCTAAGCTAAATTAAGCGATGCACCAAATCCACTATTTTAGAATCAGACGAACCCCGAATCCTTTTGCGAAAGATTTGGGTAAATACTGAACCGAATCCAAATCCTAACAGAAAGATTAAAGAGAACCGTGCACAAAGTATGAAGTGAATATTTTCAACTTCTGAATCAGCCAGAGGCATGGATTCTGCCAAATCCGAATCTTGGTCAAATCCCGAACCGAATCCTGGATTCAGTGCATCCCTAAGCTAAATATAGTAAGTTTCTATATAGTGGTTAATTAAAATTAAATATTTTATAAAATATTTTCTTCACACAGATTTAAGCCCCACCTATTATCCCCCAAAACATTGTTCTGTGTTGAAAAACTGGCTCAAACTAGGGATTGCACCAGCAAGAAGCGGTGAGCACCGTGACTTCTTTCCTTAACCAAGTGCAATGTGTATGCCTGCCTGTGGTAGGGAAATCAGACTCTAAGCTGGACTGGACAACTAAACAAAAACCTTCCTTAACTGACAATGCACCAACTCGATGTCACTGTTCAATAAATAAAACCTTACATATTAAAAATAATTGTAGAGCACTGTGTTTCAAGACAGTACTACATTAATGACACTGTAATAGTTTAGCAACACAGATTTTATGCTAAAATTGTTACTGGTTGATTTGGCTTGAAAAGAAACCTGTTAGTTTACATACCTGTTGCTGTGTTCGGACTAACGATTCTAAGTACTTTATAATAACTGATTTGAAGTCTCTCACTCTCTCTTTCTAGAACATAGAAACAAATATTTCATTTATTATACTAGACTGATCACAAATATAAATACACTGTAAGGTCATCTTTACAATGCCCTGGTATTGGAGGATACTTGCCTCAAATCTTCCTACTTCCTTGCGAATAGTTTTGGATATTTGGTCAAAATCTCTCTCTCCTTGTTGAACCTTAGCCTCCCACTAGGAAAGATGAAGGGTGTTGTTAAATGTAACATTCAAACCAATAGACAAAAACAATGTGACAACAGTTATGAGCTCATTTATGCTGTATAACAAGTTGCCATTCCAAATCATGAAAATTAAGAAAACCACAAATTGACATATATTCCCCAAGCCTAATTATTCTAGTTAGAATGCATTTAATATGTGTTTTTGCCTAAATATTACAGTTTAACTTTTTTGGATACATGTATCCTAATATTAAAGATATGCAGATATGGGACCTGGGGTTTTCCAGATAAGAGATCTTTCTATAATTTGGATCACCATACCTTGAGTCTACTTAAAAAAAAATTATATATTAAATAAACCCCACATGATTGTTTTGCCTCCAATAAGGATTAATTATATCTTAGTTGGGATCAAGTACAAGGTACTGTTATATAATTTTGGAGGAAAAGGAAATCATTTTTAAAAAATTTAATTATTTGCTTATAATGGAGTGTATGGGAGATGGCGTTTCTGTATTTCTGAGCTTTCTGGATAATGGGTTTCCAGATAATGGGTACCTGTAATATATTTCATGCTTATGAAAATCTCCTAATTTAGTAATACTTTCTTTAGAATGCCCAACAAACTATTCTTAACATTACGTTTGTCTTATTTTAATACCTAAATTATGAGCTTGTTTATAAACATCTTTAGGATGCCCTGAATTAGAGACACTATCATCTTTCAAAAATGTCTTAAATTATACTGCGAGTTGTTCATTTTACACAACATAACCCGTGTATGAAAGTTTTAGTGAATCTAGTTATACAAATGAATATGCCAACATTATACAACAGAATTTTGCACCCCAATGGAATTTTTGCAGTACTGAATATCCTGTAACTCTCTTTTAAAGGAACAGTAACACTAAAAAATAAAAATGTTTTAAAATAATTAAAATATAATGTACTGTTGCCCTGCACTGGTAAAAGTTGTGTGTTTGCTTCAGAAAGACTACTGTAGTTAATAGAAATAGCTGCTGTGTAGCCACGGGGGCAGCCATTTAAATTGAAAAAAGGAAAAAAGGCACAGGTTACATAAGAAGATAACAGATAACTGTGAAGAATACAATGGGAATCTATGCTACTTATCTGTTATCTGCTTAGTAACCTGTGCCTTTTCTCCTTTTTTCAGTTTCAATGGCTGCCCCCATGGCTACACAGCAGGGTATTTATATAAACTGTAGTAGTGTTTATGAAGCAAACACACAACTTTTACCAGTGCAGGGCAATAGTACATAATATATTATTTTTATACACTTTCATTTTTTGGTGTTACTGTTCCTTTAATAACAGACTGAGTCTAGGCCTGCCCAAATCAAAGTTCTATAAACACAGACGGGACACTGAAAACAAAGGGCTTAGACAATTGTAGAAAACACACATTACGTATGATTTTATGTAATTTTCCCATCTTTCTGATGTCATGAATGATGCAATCAAATTCAGTCTCTGAAACCATCCTTAGGAATTAATTCTGACACGTACAGCTACAAAACACATTTGTAAGAAAGACCCAAATCAGTTCAGTTGATAGAGAGGCTATTACCACCTTTCTTGGCTAAGAGCATGAGTAAATAAAATAGTGCTTAAATAAACTCACCCTGCTCAGATTAGAGTAACACTT
Source organism: Xenopus tropicalis (assembly GCF_000004195.4). Lineage (NCBI taxonomy): Eukaryota > Metazoa > Chordata > Amphibia > Anura > Pipidae > Xenopus > Xenopus tropicalis. The sequence goes on from NC_030677.2 coordinate 169,513,949, forward strand.
AAAGGAACTGTTCTGTGTAAGGATGAAACTGGGTACAACAGACAGACTGCCAAAATATTTCCAATATAGTTAGTTAGGCAAATGTAATCTATAAAGGCTGGAGTGAGCAGATGTCTAACATAATGGTCATAACACTACTTCCTCCTTTGCAGCTCTCTAAGCAGTCAGTAACCAATCAGTGACTTTGAGGGGGGAGGGGGGGCATATGGGACACAACTGTTCAGTTAGTTTGCTATTGAATCTGACCTGTGTGCTCACAAACTTACTTAATAGGTATGTCCCATGTGCCCCCCTAAAGTCACTGACTAACTAAGAGGTTAGAGAGCTGAAAGCAGGGAGTACTGGCCATTATGTTAGACATCTACCCACTCCAGCCTTTATAGATTACATTTTTGCCTAACTGACTATATTACAAATATTTTTTAATTTTTTTTGAAGTCTGTTTTATCCAGTTTCATTTTTACACTGATCTGTTCTTTTAAAAGGGTGGTTCAACTTCAGGTTTACCTTCTAGTATGTTATAGAATGGCCAGTTCTTAGCAACTTTTCAATTGGACTTTTTTATTGTTATTATTTGGATTCCTCTTGAGATTTTCCAACTTTCACTGGCCCCAAGCAGCCAAAAAACTATTGATCTGTGAGACTACAATTTAATTTTAATTGTTACTTTTTATTACTTATCTTTCTATTCCAGGCCCTCCTCTATTCCCATTCCTGCCTCTCTTTCAAACCACTGCCTGGCTGCTAGGATAAATTAGACCCTAGCAACCATATATCGGCTGAAATTCCAAACTGGAGGGCTGCTCCAGAATAGCATTCCTTACATCATTTAAGTTAATCATACTGCCCTTCCCATTTAAACACCCCTGTACAACCAACTCCTCATCTGTCAGCCTGAGACACTGCAGGATTTTTTTTTTATTTATGGGTGAACATACGTACACGAGACATCTGTATATTATGTGTCACCATATTTTACTCTAAAGGACAAGTGTGGATTTGGCAGACGCCAGGAGAATGCTACCTGCCTGAATAAGTAATGCTTACCATATTATTTGGTGGAGGAGGAATAATGGGCTGGGGCTGTTTTCCATTGTTTGGGCTAGAACCCTGGTTCCACTGAATGCAGACCTTAATGCTACAGTAATATTCTTAACAAGTCAGTGCTTACTACTTTCTGGAAAAATTATGGGGAAATCCCCTTTTCTTTTTCAGCATGATAAAGCCTTAATGCACAATACTGTACTAAACTGTGCACTTAGAAATTAAGGAAATGTTTTCAGTATTAAAATAATAGAGCTCATTGTGCGTTTTCAATGTAAGCCCTACGCACAGATGTATAGTGTCCTTTTAAGAAAATGTTGTATTGCTTTATTAAATAAAAAGCTTTCACAAGAGCTAGAAACACATAGCAACCAAATACTTCTGTTTCATGCCTCTAAGTCACTTTGGGTACCTCCCAGAATTCTATGCACCTTTGCAGTGGCAGTTGCAGTGCTAATGTCTAGCTTCCAGCCTATTAGAATTCTTAAATCAATATCCAACACCATAATCAAATGTAATTAAACAAGGCACATAACCTTACATTCACCTGTATTAAACCTTATTTGCCAGTTTGCAAAAATCTTCTAATCCCATACCTGTGTAACCACTTTACCTAATTCTTATCAATCTGTGAAGAGCAACATTATTATTTGGTTTAGAAAACCAAAATCTAATCCATTTTATAAATTATCACCACCAGGGGCGATTCTAGGACAAGAGCCCTGAAGAGGCTCCTGAGATGTCACCCCCCCCCCCCCCCCAGTGATTACCTTTGCTGTGCCGGAGCAGGTCCAGGGGGATGGGGGCCACATTGCTGGTGCAGAGAGCACAATTCCGCTCCACAACCTCTACTAATATATCAACCATATTTAGTCTGACTCCAGACCAAATCATCAGCTAAGTCTGCAGCCAGGTTTGAAAATCATCTGACATGATCAGAATATTTGACACACACACAAACACACATTTATGTAACAGCAGCACATGCCATGTGTATTTTTTGCTCACCCAGCAGCATGACACAGTTAGCTAAGATGTGTTTAAGTAAGGATTTGCTTACAGGTTAAGTACAGGGCACTACAAGAGAATGGCTTGAATGTATATAAACCAAGCCCTGAACAGGTGTATTTACCTAACATTGGTAGGTTGAACTCACTGCAATCACAGTCAATCACAGCAATCCTTTTTGCCTGGTGCCATAAGATGTGACCATTTCTTACGGAGAATAAAATAATGTTTTTACTATTTACCAGAAGTCATTGCCCTTTAACCTCCCTATAGCTTCTTATTAGTAGAAGATGCGGAAATGAGCTGACAGCCAATGGGATGTATCCAGTCAAAAAAGAAACATAAATGGTACTCTCTTAAGCAGGATACATCTCAGAGTTCTCTTATAGCCTGTATGGGAAGGTACCCTAATGCTACATCATCATAGATATTCTCCTGATATAGTGCTGCATTATAATCTAATAGTTATGTCACACTAAGGCTGCAATATCAAGTGGAAGTTAAAAAATAAATAAATAAATAAAATCATGGTAAACAATAATACAACTAAAAAAAAAATATATTGTGAAAGCAAAGTTATGAAATGAAATAATGACTCAATTATTGCTATTAAATATAAATAGTAAAATACTAATAAACAGTTATGGTTCTACTAACTTGCGTACAGGTTTCAGAAAATAGAAACACAAATACAGGGTATTAATACGGAATATCCTACCTCTTCAATCTCCTTAAAGAAGCATGGGAAAGATGACCAATAAAAAAAATTTAACGGAAGTTTAAAATGAAAAGTGCCACATTAAATACTTATATGGAACAGGCATTCACATACCAATAAGTATTTACAAAGTTAAGGTATATAAATGCAAATAGCAAATGCTTCTATCAAAGTAAGTCACAACTTCACAGTGAGCCTGTCATGCCTCCAACCCGGTTATCCTAACACTAATGTTCTTATCATTATCTATTCCTCAGGTTGTCCCCACTGGATACATGAGAAACAGCCTTCGTTATTGTCCATGACACTGACTTTAGAATATGAAGATTATTCACACCTTCATATGTAACTCAGGCAGCCAGACTATGCTGTTAGGCCAAATTCCATTAATAAACCTTTTTATTCACAGACCATTTGGAAGTTTATTACAAATGTATTTGTAAGCGTTTATCTCACCTATCCATACATAAACCTCAAATATAATATAATTAATACACTGAATAACGTGTAACAGGTAAATTGCAGTTCACAACATGTTTGTATGCATAATCCAATAGCCATGAATTAACTATAATAATTCAAATAATTCATTGTTTTAAAAAAATTATTTCCTTTTTCTTTTTAATAACAAAATAGTACATTATACCAAGTAAGATATAATTAACCCTTATTGGGTTTATTTAGGTCTAAATGGGAGATTTTGTAGGACGGTGTCAGATTGACAGAATGCATCCTACAAGTCAGATGGGTTAAAATACAATGGAACCGATACAAAAATGTGGTGCATGGTGTTGCGTGACATCAGATGAAATCTGACTTGCAAAATCTGATGAAAATCGCCCGTCGAGTTTCGCGCTTAGGGTATAATGCTCCAAATTATGCAAAGACCCTTTATCCGGAGCACTAGGTTCTGAACATTCTTGATAATAGGACCCATTTATTATTGCAAATCAAAAAGGAAATAACTTTTAGAAATATTTGCTTAAAATGGGGACAGCCTTTATATAATTCGGATCTCAAACCTGTACTGCTAGCTAACCGTGATTCTAGGGCAAACTATGTATATGGTGACAACTAACTAAAATGCTTAACAGTAAGCACAGAAAACTAGCAAAGAGTAGAAAATATACAGATACGCCTCCAAAAGCATATGAAGTATAAATATGCTGGCATTCATAATGTACCAAAATACAAACTGCAAGCTTTTCTTTGACCTTTAATGTATACTACCAATAACAATACCAATTTGTACACACTATGATTACTGTATGGTAGGGGCGAGCAAAGTAAAAGTTACAAATAAATACATGATGAAAAATTGCTATAGAAAGCAATCCAGCTCAACATACGGATGATTTTTAATCCTTTTGTAACTACCATTTTTATTCAGAGTATCTTTAGTTAAGAAATTTACAGAAAAAAATCCTCTCAAATATAAACAATAACATAAAAGAATGCATAAGTGATAGAATGCAGTACTCCTAAACAGGCAAACATCATACCTCTCTGATTTCATCTTTAGCCTGCTGAAGTTTATCAGGTTTATTGGAGATCTGAAGTTTGGCCTCTGCCTCCTGTTTCTTTTGCAGATTAACCTGAGCATCTTGCCATTTTTGCCAGCACTTCATCCTCTGATCAAAAACACCCTGCAAGTACAAGATTATGAGAAACAAAAAAAAAAAAAAAAAAAAAGAGAAAAAACATTGATTGTAAATTTTTTTCTTCAGTGTATCCAACACTAGAGAGGTTTTACTAGACTGAATGATTATAAGCACTGTTGTTCCCTGAGACATTATGTAAGGCACTAACTCAGGCACTCAGACTATAAGACTGTCTACTTCCCAGATTGGTTTTATCATGGGTCAATAGACAATTGATTAATTAAATATAGATTTTACAGTGGATGTACCTTTACAGCAGCAATAAGTCGTATATAGTCACTTAGAAGTTCTGTAAACAAATAAAAGTCTGCAAAGGCCTGATCCTGATGCAACTGGTCAATTTTTTCTTCCACCTCTGCAAGCTGGGATAATGCCCGGGAGAGTGCGGTGTGATCTTCTGAATTGCCTAGCATTGCAGCACTCTTTGCAAATGCAGCTGTGTTGGCTGAAAGCTCTACAGAGAAATAATGAATCATAGCTTAGCGGTTACAGGCACAACTTAATACATGAATAAGTTTTTGAAGGCGAGGGTGTTTTCTTAGTAAGAATGACTCTAAGCTGATTCAGGGAAGTGTGGGTTCCTCTACAGTCAAAGCTTCTTGTGTAAATCAAAAGGTCACAAAGATGCAGGCATTATAATTTAGATGATATGATTAGGACTTTCTGGGCCTCAAACATCCAACACATAGGGGCACATTTACTTACCCACGAACAGGCCGAATGCGTCCGATTGCGTTTTTTTCGTAATGATCGTTATTTGGCGATTTTTCAGAAAATTATCGCAACTTTTTCGTTGTCATTCCGAATGTTGCGCAAAATCTGGCGATTTTTTCGTAGCGTTAAAACTTGCGCGAAAAGTCGCACCTTTTTCGTAGCCATTCCGAAAGTTGCACAAAATGTTGCGATTTTTTCGTAGCGTTCGGATTCATTCAAGCTTCAGTATGGTGACTTTTCTTGGGCCAGGTTAGAGCTGCAGGGTGCCATTGAGTCCTATGGGAGGCTTCCAAAATCATGCTAAGTCTGAAAGTTTCGCCCGCCGCTTCCGAGTGCTCAATACGAAAAAGTCGCGACAAGATACGAGCGAATCGTAATGGCTACGGAAAACTCGCGTTTTTTCGCGAAAATCGTATTGGTAACGAAAAAGTTGCGTCAATTTCCGAAAAGTCGTAAAGGCGCCGAAAAAAATCGCAAAAAAAACGAAAAAGTCGCAAAATGTTCGTTTTCAAATCGGAATTTTTCCAATTCGGATTCAAATTTGTGTCTTAGTAAATCAGCCCCCTTCTGTGTTGCTTAAAATGTAAGTTGTTAGCGACTGGTGAAATATAAAATAATGCAGTTAGGACATTGGTTTTGTCCAATCACTCCATAGCACACACAAACCAGGAGATGTGGAGTTCAGCATCAAAATACTCAACCAGCAATATTAGGCTCAAACTTTAAAGCACCGGCAGTAAATTGAATACACTCAACCATCACTATGTATTTTAACGCCAGAATAACTACTAGCGAGATATTATGCTTAAGACTCGAAAAAATGCTTTGTCTGGACATCTGGCTCATTGAGTACCATGTTTAGATGAGCCAATAAAATGTTTCCAATTTCTGTTTTACAACACACAGCTAGCACAGCTGATCACATATTGACAAAGAATAAGATGGAGCACTTGACTTTGCATTAGGTGCTCTGACCCTTTGTTCGGTTTTAGCAGATGCTTTATCATCCTTAACAGCAACACAGTGTACCAGTATTTAAAGCAATCTTGTATAAAGGCAAGACATGGAGCGCAACACCCAAGGGTCACTTATTGAGCAATAAGATGGAAAGGGGTAAATTTAGTGACATTGTATTTCCAGGTTATGGTACACTATAGTCTTTATATGCAGAATTCACATAGAAATGTGTGGCAAAAAATCACACAATGACTGTAGAGGGAAACCAGCTATATGGACAAAATAAGTTTAGTTTCAAGGGAAGGCAAGGAATTTTTTTAATATCATTTAAAGGGGTTCACTGTGTGAGTGTGTTGAAAGTGGTTCCAAGATGCAGGTCACAGATCACAGATGAAAAGCAAAGCAAAGATCTGGGAATTAAGAGACAAACCTTTGCGATGACAAACCAAGGATTCAACATTGCCATGTAGCTTCCTGAGTTGCTGATCTAGATTTTCAAACTGCTGCTGTTTTTCTTCAAACCACTGGTAAAGAATAAAAGTCAAAAGGTTCATTTATCAAGGAACAAAAACTATGTTATATTAGATTTACTAGTAGTTGACAAGCTTATATAAAGAGAATTGAGTCAACACCTAAATGATCTTACTTTCTGCCTGTAGAAACTTAAAATTCAATTGTTTAGCCTCATTAGTCCATCATTATACAATTCAAAAAAATCAGTTCTTACAGCATCCGATTCATTCATCTTGATTGTCATTTTGTTGACAGCATCTGCAGCTTTGTTCACCATTCTCAATAATCCTGCTCCGCTCAAAGCCTGGGTGCTAACCGCTCTCGGCAGCTGCAATTGAATGACAAATAAGGGCAAACAAACAGGTTAAAAAGATGGAGTCTTAACAGGGCACTTGAGTATGAACAGAAAGGATGCAATGTTTTCTAGACCCTTCTACAAAATAAAGTAAATGCAATTTTCCCCGATTTACTGCTTTCAGTATCCCAGAGGACAACAAAAAACAAATGAATGTACATTTGACTTTGACAGACAACTTTAGATGAACAGACTTGTTGTTTGGCAAAGGTCAATGGAGAGAGGTCCTAGAACTTAAGGGGAAAAAAACAGGACAGTCTGTACTGGGTAGAAGGACGCAGTGGTGTAAATATAAAGGAAGCAGAGCCCCACGGTTGCAGGGATGCCTGGACCTCGGGGGTCACTTCCTCTATAGTAGTGGAAAGCCCCCCTCCCTAGCCACACTACTCCTAAAAGTGAGGGGACAGTGCAAGCTGGCAGAGAGCAGGGAATGAAAATGATGGGTGAGTTGCTCTTTGTGCTGGGTCCTTTCAAAGATTTTTAAGCATTGGCCCTAGCGTGGGATAGTTACGCCATGGCAAAGACATGGACAGCTGGTATAGAATGCTTGAGACCTGGAGTTGTCTGCATAAGAGATCTTTTGGTAATTTGGATCCCCATACCCCATAGGAATATTTTGCCACCAATATGGATTCATGCCACTAACATCAAGTACAAGGAACTGTTTTATTATTACGGAAAAAAAGGAAGTTAAAAAAAAAATGTTCAGAAAATAATAGAAAAAAACCACACACCTCAGAACTTTCCAAGAACTGCCTCAAATCTGGATCTTGCAACAGAGTAGGGTGTTTAACTGTGCGCTGTAGATATCTAGGGGTTTAAAAAAATAAACATTAACTTCAGAAAAATAATTTGATGCAAATATCACACAAAAAAATATTACCAACTCTATATACTGTAGCTTATACAAAATATTTGTGTCTAAATAGTGTTCAATTAGAACATTTATAGGCAGTAAAAGGTTATTTCTGTCAATTTGTATCTGAGTGAGTGGCAGCAGCAATGGTGGTGCTAATGCAAACCCACAAATGACAGTGCACCCCAATATAATGCAGAAACATAATTAACTATATATATATATATATATATAGATAGATAGATAGAGATAGATAGATAGAGAGAGAGATAGAGAGAGAGATAGAGTAAGAGATAGAGTAAGAGATAGAGTAAGAGATAGAGTAAGAGATAGAGTAAGAGAGAGAGAGCTATATTTTATATATACATACACATACAAATGGTAGGGAAAAGCATTAGTTCATCCTTTATTCTTACAAACAAACCATGTTTTCTTTGTATTATTTAAAGGAGTTATCCTCTGAATGAAATAAGTATTTAAAACTCAATAAGATATATCCAAAAACTCTGTTAGTGTCTAAAGATCAAAAAGAAACAAATTTCCAATATAAACCTAAATAAAAGGGGTATCTCCTGTCAAGCTATGCAGCTGCTGGCAATGCTGTGAACTCATGTTTATACAGGAAAATAGCAGAAAAGTGTTTATAAAAATCTATTATTGCTCTACTCTCTGTTTCAGTAGCAGCCTTGTGATATTGCAGTCTTGGTTTGTCAGCATCTAAGGGAATAAGGGTGCAGCACAATTTACAGTTTAGTACAAGTGAACAGGCACTCCTACTACTTCCCATCTGAGCATGAGCTGCACCAAGTTCGGCTAAAGATCAGTGGGAAAAGGACACGAAAAATGTGCTTAGTGGCTGCAAAGTGGGCCGAGTAGCAAATAAGTTGAAACAGGGAATGCCAATGTAGACACATCGCCTATATACACACCGCTATTTAACATGAGCTGAATGAATAGAACCTGTGCTGAACATACTTTTTATCTACTGTTTTAATTAAGAAATGTATATAGTGCGTCAAGTTTCTAACCTTCAAATTATTGCTTTATAATTGCCAAAAAATCAGAAAATAAGGATTTTTTTTTTTAAAAAACAACAGGCAAAATATAATCTCATTACAAGACTAATTTATTGTGCTCTGTTTTAGCAAAAATGCTTTTAGGTGTATATTGCCTGTTAAAAGATTTTGTAAGGAAATTACCTTTCTAGAGCAGCCCTTCTCTTCTCAACAAACTCATTTGATGATGAATCTTCTTTTCCTACCTTTACTTTAGTCATGCCTTAAAAATAAATAAGTAAAAATAAGGACAATGGCATATATGCAGTTCATTACACACACAAATTAGTGATCCCCACAGGCAACAGAATGCCTGAAAATACCTTTGTATAGTGGATTCATGGGAATCTCCTGTTCCAAACCAGTACAATCACAATCAAAATGCTTTCACACTAGTCCTTACTTGAAAGTGGTTACTTAGATCAAAATAAACTAACATGTAATCCTTTTATTAAGGGCAAATTCTCATCTTCTGCAGCTGCTCAGAAGATCCACACTGTGCAAACTCAAGGGGACACCTCTCATGGAAAACTTTGTAGCACACATATTCAGAAGAAACTAAGACAAAATAATTGAAATGTATTTATATTATTATAATAAAGAAAAACCACAAATACCCTGTAAGTGATATTCTTATAATAGGTGTTTTGTGATATCATCAGTTATTATTGGTGCTTAGTTCCATGACCATTTAAAGCCTATAAGGCTGAAGGCCTTATAATATCCTTATATTTTACAACAGGGGGTATATTATTCACTATATTATCATTTATTTATATAGCACTAACATATTAAATATCACTTTACAGATATTATACATTATTGGCATCTGTCTCTGTGCCAGTTGAGCTTACAATCTAAAGTCCCTATAACATTCACACACACATTATGATCAACTTTATCAGGAGCTGCCTTTGCAGACATGGACTAGAATGGACTGCCAAACTGTGATGAAACCTTAAAAAAAATGGGAAGACTCCTGAATTATTTCTAGCTAAACATAGAGTTTTTAAGTTTCAATGCCAAATTACTTAACAGCATGAATTATTATACAGGTATAGGATCTGTTATCTGGAAACCTGTTATCCTGAAAGCTCTGAATTATGGAAAGGCAATCTCCCATCAAAAAAATTCAATTAAAAAAAAAAGACTTCCATTTTCTCTGTAATAATAAAACAGAACCTTGTATTTAAGCCTTACTAAGGTACAATTAATCGTTATTGGAGGCAGAGCAATCCAACTAGGTTTATTTAATGTTTAAATCATTTTTTTGGTAATCAGCTTGAAAAAGGAACTAAAATGTTCTGAAAGTTTGCTATGGTTATCTTAGTTAGCCAATAAAGGTATCACCTTTATACCACTTTTGTTATTTTTTTATTTCAAAAGGGTTACCCTGTAATCATTTTTTAGTAGCCTTAAGGTATGGAGATCCAAAATACCGAAAGATCCCTTATCCAAAATCCCCAGGTCCCGAGCATTCTGGATATCAGGTCCCATACCTGTAATGCAGTTTTTAATGCCACCAATGTGTATTTCAGGACAAATATAATCTGGAGAGGGTTTTAAGCTAAAAATTACAGTCCTGGCAGTGATTCTCTCTGGTACCATATTTCATTAATAACATGAATACTTTAAAGACTAAAATGTTAGAACTACACATAAAAGAGTAAATATGCTCTATTTACATGTTACTATATACAGGTATGGGACCCGTTATCCAGAATGCTCGGGATCTGGGGTTTTCCGGATAAGGGGTTTTTCCGTAATTTGGATCTCCTACAGTAAGTCTAAGAAAATTATTTAAACAGTATTTAAACCCAATAGGATTGTTCTGCCTCCAATAAGGATTAATTATATCTTAGTTGGGATCAAGTACAAGGTACTGTTTTATTGTTATAGAGAAAAAGGGAACCATTTCTAAAAATGTGGATTATTTGATTAAAATGGGAGTCTATGGGAGATGGGCTTTTCGTAATTCTGAACTTTCTGGATAAGGGGTCACAGTACAATATTAATGTGTAGCTTTCTGCATGTGAAGAAGATTTACAATCTCTACATAGGCAGTACAGTTAAACATCACAAATTAGAACTCGTCTTACCTACTATACTTTTCTCAGGAGCTGGTGGCACGATATACCCAATATGCATATATTTTGTTGCTAGTTTACTATGCAGCCCAAGAAAATCACTAAATCTTCTACGGACAGAGAACTCGTTCTTGTTGAACATTGACAAAGATGTCTGCAAATAGAAACAAAGGACTTCAACTAAACACCAGCAAAAATGCAAAAAGCAATTTTCATTATGATTAAGCAGAAATTAAATCTGACCTTGGTTGTTACTTTGTATGCCATATAAGCATTCATTCCATCCCCTAAAAATAAAAAACAAAATGTCAAAATATATTGTTTAATATTATAAACTCCTAAAGGGACACTGCCATAAAGTGATACTGACAATGCATATTCAATTTGTAACTAAGGCAGAGGGGGTGCCATTCCCAGAAATCTGTGTCCTTGTGTGGAGTTTTGATTCATCTAAATCTCTGTATTTTCATACAGAGCATGTGTGTATGTGTATTTTTATTTATATAATGTGACTTATTTATACAGAACTGTACATAAGAATGATACATTAAGAAAACAAACAGGCCAATACAATAATATATACAAATAAACACAAAGTACCATTACATAACAGAGCAAAGTGTCCAAGAGACAAAAGGAAGAAGGTCCCTGCCCTGTAGAGTTTACAATCTAAGTATGCAGCTGAAAATGCTTGCTGGCTGTCAGGGGTCACTGACCCCAGCAACCAAAACAGATTGATTATGAGGATTCAATTTTATTGCTACTGCACATTTCCCTTCCGGGCCTAGCAACCTGATAACAGGTTAAATTCCAGAATAAAAAAAATTTTCAAATCAAAAGTTAAACTAATCCTTTTATTTTACACCCGAGTACATTTAGCATCCCATGTTTCGTGTGCGATCTCTTATTCAGAGATACAAAGCCCAGATTAGCATATCCATGTAAAATGTACTTTCCCAGTGTTGTTAATCTATTATTATCACATATTTATAAAATGAGGCAACTTTAGAAGTCAGTTAAGTATCCCTGGTCTAGTGCATGCCATGGAAATACGGACAACATTTACAGATACCTAGCTCCTCACCAAAGAAAGTCACTTGAACCTTAGACTGGACCACTATGGATGATGAATTCTGCTTCATTTTAGCCTTATACAGTGGGCATACCTATTGCTGATGATTCATATTTCTGATACTGTTATCTAGATACTGATATCTAGGTAACAGATATATTGAAACATTGCTGTACCAGCCATAGGGGTGTGTTACCAACATTGGAAATACATATCACTGGAGAGGTTTGTTATAGCAACCAATTGGCAATAAGATTTGAACAGTCACCTACAAGTTAGAAAACAAGCAAAGATATTATTGGCTGCTACGTGCAACATCAATCCAGTGTTAGTAAACACGCCCCATAGTCCAAAGAATATTTAGGACAGCAAATAGACTCCAAATCTTACCCAAAATTGCCAAAAGTGCATGTAAAGCTAGCTCCCCCTGCCAATTCTCTGGGGCCCCAAGAGGAAAGGCAAGCCCCACAGTTTGGAAACCAATGACCTAAGTACAAAATATCTCAACATTTTGATTTTATTCAATGAATATACAGAGAGGGGGAAAAAATTACAGCTTACCAACTTTTTCTGGGTCTGAGACACCAATTTCCACGTCAAAGGCATCCCCATTTGCTTCCTCTTCAATCTATTCAAACATAATTATGTAAAAAAAAAAAAAGGGGGGGGGGTTGTTTAAATGTAGCTAAATATATATAACTAATGAAAACATAACTAATTTATCAAAATGTTTACTTAGTGAAAAACACATAATGCTGCACTTAATTTGCATTTCTATTGCTACTTTAGCAAGAATTTATCTTATCATGAAAGGGAATCTGACTGGAAGTCCAACTCCTCATTGCTTGACCATACTTGCAGCATTCTGTAACAACGCTTCGCCATCACAGATTTGTTCTGATCTTATAACATTAACAGACCTATCTAGGTCTCACAGATGGACAGAGAGTAAAAAATTGCTGCATATAAAAGACAGAAGTGCATACCTTTTAAAGCAAGAATAGGTAATTACCAAATGTCAGCTATTAAGAAACGAGTACCAAATAATATACGGGTGCACCTAAGGTCACCATACACTTGTTGAAACATGCCAGTATCAAGGGCAGGTTGGCCCACAGGAATAATAAACTGGCATCATAGCAGTGGTCATACATGGTAAAGCCACCTTTCTATTGCCGGGCCAAATAGGAACAGCATGGCTGATGCATCATGCAATTGCTGACATGGTACTTGGTGCATGACATGGTGCAATACCTAATCCATGGCATGAATTTATTTGTCAGAACTGTCCACCAAACATACATGTATTGAAAATCACACAAAGAAATGTATACATAGCCAAATTCATGGACAATAGTTTTGCTGTAAATATTGGTAGCACAATTAAATAAGATTTATAGAGCCAAAAAATGTAACCAGAAATACAAAGGACGACATTTCCCATTATAAGATATCTTCATACCTCATCTGTTGATCTGTCATAAATCACAGGTGCAGATATGCTAATAGTTTCCATTCTCGGCATTATAAGTGAAGTTGGTGTCACAGGAGTTATGGCTGGACTTGGTTCTGATGAAAGAATGAGATCTCTTTCAGGACTGTCCAAGGAAACTTCATCTGTAGCTTCTAAAAATTACAGGGGTTTGTGTAAGGAATATGCCACATAAATAACAATCCATATTTGTTTATAGCAGAGATTTCTAGTGAGCACAAGAGGCCATTTAAGTTTTCCCCCAAAAGGAGTAAAGAAGCCTATGGCCATTCTGCAAGAGCAGTACACAGTGTGCAAAGTGCAAAAAAATGGCTGACTGTGGACTGTACAGCACACTGCATTCTGAAACATAAATGACTCCAGGAAGGACAGATGGGAGTACTGTCAGGGGCCCCATAGCAGAAAAGAGCCCAGACAGACAAGGTGGTCGGATTAATGGTTCTCTAGGTGATATATTTAAAAAAAAAAAAAAAAAAAAATTATATATATATATATATATATATATATATATATATATATATATATAGTGCTGGGCGTTATACCGATATTTATTATTTATTTTTTATTTATATACCGTCAAATACCGTGATACCGATATAATTTTGAAAAATACTGTGATATAAATTTTTGGTCATACCGCCCAGCTCTATATATATATATATATTTAGCTTGCAGGGCTCTCCCCCAGGGGCCAGTGCGCCCCTTGGGGGTCTGATAACCAAGAAGTACGGGGCCCCATTATTCCTAATGGGAACCTTGGCTCCATTCAATCTGTTCATCTGGCCCTGCCAATGAAATTAGCACAGAGACTTGAAAATTTTAGGTCCCCTTTAAACTAACGGGGATAGGTAGGAAGCAGGGGATGCATGCGTGTCTGCTCCTACCTGCTCCCTCTTCAATAGGGCACTGCCTAATGCAGGCAGCACTCTATTCAAGAGGCTAGCGCCAGGTCATTGTACTCTGGAGTTATTGGTGATGTCGCCAAGCGAGCGGATCTTCTCCCAATATCCCCCACCTACGGTTGGGTGATATCGGGAGAATCCAGGCTAATTCGATCGAATTATAACGACAGGTATAGGCAAAGTCGGTTCGGGGACTGCATCAATGAGCCAATGCAATCCCCGATCCAACTAGATTTTTAAACCTGCCCGATCGAGATCTGGCCGATTTCAGACCAGATATCGGTCGGGCAGTCCCGTCGGTAGTGCCCATACATGGGCCGGTTAACTGCCGAATCGGTCTAAGGGACCGATATCAGCAGCTAGAATTGTATGGGGACCTTTAGAGGCTTGCAGATTTTCTGCAACAGCATAACAGAAAGCAAGGTGCAAAAAAATGCTGACTGCAGCCTTTTTCTGCACTTTGCACACTGCATTTTGCAATGTAAAGAGACAGATGGGAGTCCAGACAGGGCCCCATATCCATAGCAGCCTGGACAGATAAGATGGTCTGATTCATGGTCAAGCATGCTTATAGGGGAGAAAAAAAAAAATTGGAGCTCCATTCTATTTAGCTTGCACTGTAAACATACATGCTCCCACCAAGAAATGAAAAGACCTCAATTTGTAAGGATGGGCTTAAAAGGGTTTATTAGGCATTTAAATATATTAAACTGTTATGCAGCACAGGTAAATATAGTAAATTTGCATCAGAAAATATTTATTATTATTATTTATATATTTATTTATCAATAAAAAAAACTTTTGAGTTCAAAAACACAAAAAAAACCCCCCTCCAAAACGCGAATATCTCGAATTGAAAATATGGCTTGACTTTGCCTAGGACAACTCCCATTGACTTCTATTTAAACTCAAATTTTTACATTCGAGTTTTCAGGGTTTTTTGCACTTATTTGACATTTGAGTTTTTGAACAAGAACTCGAATTTGAGGTTTTTTTTTTAGCACAAAATAAAACTCGTATCTTAAAAAAAATCTCCCCCCTAGAGTTCATTCCAGCTGAAAAGGACAAAATGGGACTTGTTTGCACAGCCAATAGAAGATAAGCTGTGTAGCGTACACTGTTTTTGTTCTTAAACAAAAAGTTATACAGGAGTAAAATGCTACTCATGGTTTTCTAAAGGAATTTAGAATGAATAATTCCCTTATGTAACATTTATTGCCAAGAAACAGTTAATTCTTAAGTGCGATATCAACAGACAAAAAGCTTTAATGTAAATATACATATATAAATATATATTATATATTTTTTTTTACTTTAAGCTATTTCTGGTGCTTCAAATGAAAATAACCCACAAGATTATTGAACATTATACCTATGAAACAAAAACAAACTTTACCAGCAAAAAGATCTTCTCTGTCATCACAAAGTAGAACTTCTGTAGTCTTAGGCCCGTTAGAATTTGTACTGATGTCTTCGGCAGGAAGACTGGCTGGTTCCGGGGATGATGGGCTTGACTAGAAAACAAGCACATACAGTTTAGAATGTTTTCACTATGGTGAAGCCCTACCGACACTTACAAAAGGAAGCTGAATGTTCGTTTGACATTGAAACCAAAAAGGATATAGCAGAAATGTCAGCACTTTCCACTTCCTAATCATGACAAGATAACAATAAACAATGAAACATTCATCACAAATACAACACACCACATTTTAGGAGAACCAAAAGGTCACATTCATAGATTAAATTTACTTTTACCACAAAAACCTTTTGTTTTTACAATAAGTAACATACTTTCAGAGAAACCTCAGCTAACATAAAAGGAAGAAATGGAAACTGAGTCATATACAGAGCACTTTTCAAAATACATGCCTAACTGTACAGGCCTTATCGGCCCGTGTATGGGGCCCTCAGATGGGCCTACCCGACTGATATCTGCCCGAAATTCTGGCAGATGTCAGTCGGGCAGGTTTAAAAATTCTGTTGGGGTGAGGATCACATTGGGGCATTGATGCTGTACTCATCCTGACGGCCTACATTCCGTCAATGTGATCCGATCATTCCACCCGATATTGCAAGGTGGGCATATCAGCGAAAGATCTGCTTGTAGGACCACTTTAAGACCTTGCCAATCTATCAGATCTCTGCCAGATCTGCACACACTTGCACTGGGCCAAATCAGTCTGATTCAGTTTTGACTAATGATGATTATACTGCAGGTTGAAAAAAATGATGTGGCCCTCACCCTATGGGATTTGCAAACCTTCCAGATATTAGCTGGGCAGGCACGTGGGAGGGCCCTATACACAAAAAGTTTCATATATACATATATATATATACAAAAAACATACATTTCACTTTAATTTTTAGATGTAGATACTACAATTTTGTGCATTTTGTCACTTTATTGCCAATAGATCCATCACAATAGTGCAAGCTAGAACACTATATTTATTTGGGAAAATGCTTTACCATACCTGAATAAACAGTCATAGAATCTCCCTCTGTTTGTTTAAGATAGCAGCTGCCATTTAAGCTTGGTCTGAATTCACTTCTGTGCCTGCACACTGCTCCCAGAACAGCTCTAAGCTCAGATTACACAGCAGAGATGGGAGGGGGAGAGAGGGAAGATGGGAGGAGGAGAAGGGAGAGGGAGAGGAGCAAACTAAGAAGACCTGTGCTGTGCCCTGAAGGGTTTTTCTGAAAGTAGGAAGTCTGACACAGAAGATCATGTATACAGAATAAAATTAAAGAAATGTGGTGTTTCTGAACTCACTGATGAGCAGCAGTTCTTATGGCTGTATTTACCTTTCTGATAACGCTTACTTTGTTTTTACCTTGCCTTCTACTTTAAAGTCACTTGGGGGTGCCAAAATGTTAAGCACCCCCAAGTGACTTAGATCGCTTACCTTGTACCCTGGGCTGGTGCCCCTGTTAGGAGAAAAAAGCACCAGCCCAGGGCACCTGTAGGAAGCGCTTCCTCCTTCCTCTTTCTTCTCTCGGCGAAATCCGTCGGCCGGTGCATGCGCAGTAGAGTAAAAAGCCGACTTAGTTTTTTAAGTTCGGCTTTTCACTCTACTGCGCATGCGCGCGCAAGCGAATAGGAAGTAGGAAGCGATCAAAGTCACTTGGGGGTACCTAACATTTTGGCACCCCCAAGTGACTTAGCATTTCCTTCTCCTTTAAATATTTTTTTAAAATTATAAGTAACAAGTATTTCTCTGTTATAACATGCCAATCATCAAACATACAGATAACATACAATTATTAAACAAAACAGGAAGAAAAAAGGGGGCATGACACATAAATAAATGGAAATAAAAATATTTTTTCAAAAAACAAACGCTGAAACTAAATTAAGAAAGATTTTGAAGAGAAATGTATTCTAATAAATTATTTAGAACCTATTTTCATTCCTTTAATTACAGTCAAACTGTCAGCTAACTGATATCATAAATGCTCAGACTCCAAAATCTCCCCAGTGTGACTTTAGAAATGGGTGTGTTTCCACATGAGCAAAGATATCTACTAATACACATGTTTTGCAGCTAAAATGTAAGCTACTTAACAATAATTTTATTAACAAGCAGAAACCATAAGCATATACATTTATAATACACGTTTACAAACAATATATAGAGGTTAACAGTACAATATATCCTTATACTTGTTGCCCTTGATGTTAGACATATATTACTTGCATGGTCCTGTTTATTCTTGTTTAACTGAATCATATCTACATATCCAGCACATATTCTATTTGATTCTATTAAGAAAATTCAGGAATTACACAGTGCCAAACATAAAGCAATAGTTCTATATTCAAAGCTCCACAACTGCAAATATTATTTACAAAAATCTGTCAAGAGAAATGTTTCTTTTAAATCTCAACAGAAAATTAACTCCAACAAAGAAAATATAATCTTGGCTGTTTTAAATTCACCCCACATAATATTAGGGCATTGAAATTGATCGCTACCAATCAGATTATGTGAGAAAGGGCCAACAGTACTTAGCCAGTCAACCAGCCCAAGAATGCAGACAGACCTTATAATGGTTATCTAACTATACAGTTAGTAGTACATTACAACTCACATCTATTGACTTCTAGTACACACATGCAAGTGATTTCAAGCAATTCTATGCGCTGTCAGACTAAAGTTGCAGCATGTCAAATTTTGGGGTGCTGGATTTCAATTGTTGAGTATGAACTTGTACCCAACTTAAACATAAGCCAATGAGTAACTTGCAAGGACCTAACTTACAGTAATAACAAGCAGTTCAGCTGTAATCAGTAAATAAGAATTATCACTTCATGACACAATTATGGTTTCCCTATCTTGCATATATAACAAAGCCAACACCCACAGGAGCTCTGGAACTTTTTTCTTTTCGTCTTCCTGCCAGCATATCTCAAGTACAAATAAGAATTATTTACAGGAAATAAAATATAACAGCAATGTATGGTAACATGATAAGAGTGAAGTTATTAAAAAAAAAACTAAGTTTGAACTTTTTAGCATGGGTCTATGTAAACTTTAGGAGAGCAAACAAATATGGTAAAATGTCCTGCAACTGAGTTATGTTGCACACTAAAGGTTGCGCTTGAAAGCAATATATTTCCAGGAAATTGTTCCTAAGGAGGCACTGGACCTGTTTACTGTACAGCGCTGCAGGATACATTGGTGCTTTATAAATGTATTATTATAATTATTAATAATAATAGTGCAAGACTATTGGGCAATCTGAAGCTTTTACAAGCCATTATATTCAGGAATCTTCAAGACACTTAAAGACACTGTCAACTTGGCATATGTAAAGTTTTGACCCACAGGAAATGGTACATTGAAGCAGAAATTAATTTAACTCAATGCTATTTTTGAATGTGAAAAATAAATGAAATACAAGGTAATGTATGGTAATGTGAAAATGAAGTTGCAAAAAATGGAGTGTAAACATCTTTACTATGGGTGTATTTCCCTATGAAAGAAATGACTATATTTGCTAAAGTGCAACTTCCAATGTGCCCTGTTTGTGGCAGTGACTATAGGCTGCCCTTCTACAGCAACAGAAGCACCAGAGAGCATTGATGCCTATTGCCAGTAATGGTGCAGAATCCATTCTACGTAACAGGAAACACACTGACTGTACATGTAGAAATGTGGCCATAGTGATGTCAATAGTAGTGTCAATTGCCTTTCCCCTCCTTGTACTGTGCTAATTTACACACAATTACATATTGTTTTCTAGGAAAAATCATATCTTTTTATACACTTTTACAGTTTAATACAGAACTGTCTGTTTACACATACAAAACTCTATTGTGTAGACATAACATTCAGGGAAAATGCCTTTCTGGCACAAATAGAGCAGCCCTCTTAACTCAGCTTTATAACTAACTTATCCAGCAACTGTTAACCTTTTGTCATAGCATTAACTATTAGTTATACAGTGACAACTTTCCCTGCAGAAATTATTTACCATCTGGAAAGACATCCACCAAAGAATGCATTTCTAATGAACTAGGAGCTGATCTACAAAGTCCTAGTGGCAAGTGAACGTCATCGTACAAAAACAATTGGCATCTTTTGGGCTTGTACTCTCAAACTCCATTGGGCCATTACACTATAGGAGTTCAACATGTGACCTTCCTGCTAATGTTGCACTGCAACTCCCAACATCCTCTGGCAGGCTATGATTTTAGGGGATTTCAGAGATGTGCAGTTTAGGCTTTTTCATCAAGATAAGAGGGTAACCCAGAGCAAGATGCTCTAATGTACCACCTTACATTGTGCTTTAGGTTCAGTATCTAATGACATTGAGAACTGATTTTTACTTTGTGACTCAGTAGCCATTCTTGCACTAAAACCCAAGCCAGGCTGCTAGAGGATGCAGGCAAGTGTAGTATAACAACAGGACGTAAGACAAAAATGCTCCCCAGAGAACCTACACCATGGAAGGATTTCCCTTACAAACTTTAGAGAAATGTCCAAGCAGCGGCCGGCCCTCCAGCTGTGGGCAAGTTCAGAGGTCAGCTGTTGAGCCCAGTGCGCTGCTTGGCTAGGCTGCCCACAGCTGGGGAGGTGTTGGACAGGCTGCACAACATCGGCAATGGGAAAGCGTTCGCATAGCAAAAGCGATAGGGAAGAGCAGAAGCAAGGCACACAGTGTAGCGGTACAGAGCACCAATGACACGACAAACCCAGGCAGCCACCCTCAGGCCTTTCTTTCACCCTTACAGCTTTGGACCCTGACACCGGAAACAAGCAGCTGCCGGCCCCAGTCTCACCTCCAGCGTAGACACGGTACTGGTAAACAAGTCTTCCCCATCCTCCAGATCCTCACACTCAGGCTGTCTCCCATCCCCAAGAGGAGGGGGCTCTCTCTCTGCTGCCATCTTGACTCGAACTGTCACTGCAGCTACTCCCTACTCGGCTTCTCCGTCACGTGCAGGCGCCTGACCCACCTGACGTGAGCACTTACAAGCCTGCAGCCAATAGGCCGCTACACGGGAAACAGTGGTCGGCCATGTTTGTTAAGGGCAATGGCAAGCTTTAGTGATGCATAAGTCTGCAGTTAAACTATATAGAGAGTTTCCGTTGAACGTATCTGTCTGTCATGGATAGTCGAGTGGTCCAAACTCTATAACGAATTAGAAAGATTCGAAACCTGGGTATACCACCTTCAAGATAGGGACACAAGTGTACCGCCTATGGGACTACTGTAGCTCTCCTAGGTTTTACTTAGGGGGCCTGACAATGATGATTGGGCACCTATTGTTCTGGGATGCTTTGTACATGAGTAAATGCTGAATAACTGTACTGCTTCTGTGACTGTCCTCCAAGTGATTGTTCTACATTCCTGTGAATGAACAGTTATCATTTGTTTTAAAGAATCACTGGCACCCAATTGAGTTACTCAATCTGAGGGTTGCAGTTCAGAAACACCCTTCCTCCACTAACTCCACCAGGGCCTGTTCCAAGTTGCATGTTTGTTTATTGGTAAAGTAAGCAGGGAGTTTTCTGGAGAACACTGCCATTCCATTTAACCAGTCTTACATATAAATCTATGGCTACAAAAGGTCTGATAGGAAGGAGTTGATAGGGCTGGATCCCTCAAGTAGCAGGGCCCAACACTAAGGGGGAGATTTACTAATCCACGAATGGTCTGAAGGTTTTTTTTCGTAATGATCAATATTTTTGCGACTTTTTCGTCGCCGTCGCAACTTTTTCGTATGTCTCGCCATTTTTTCGGCGCCATCGCTAGTTTTTTGTATATTTGCCGTCACATTTTTGACGCCGTAGCGAGAAAATCGGATTTATGGAATATATTTTTATGGAGACCTCCATTGTTTGAGGGTTTAGATTTCCTTATAAATATGGTTTTTATTTCCTGCAGTCAATATTAATACAAAGGAGAAACTGAAAGCACTTTCACTTTTCAACTTCCTGGTTCCTTAGAGAAATTGTGGGAGGAGGAAATGTCATTTAAAGGAGAATGAAAGGCTAATAATGAGTTAATCTCAAATTGCTGGCATAGATTCAATTCTCTCAATAGTTAAGTCTCCCCATATTTCTCCCGTTCAGATGATCAGAAGCCTCATAGGAAAAAAAATAGCTGAGATCTGTAAAGAAAATTCACATTAAAGTGTGTAAGCAAACATCACTGGTGATGGTGGACATAGCAACCAATCAGAGCTTTACTTTTGTTTTCTAACTTGTAGGTGAAAACAAGCTGATTGGTATGGGCAAAACCACCGGTGATGTTGACCTACACACTAAAATAAATATGCTCCACTGCGTAATGAATGTAGTGGCTGCAGTTTGGGGGGGGAGACGATATTATATTAAAGTAATACTGTCATGGGAAAACAGTTTGTTTTCAAAATGCATCAGTTAATAGAGCTTCTCTAGCAGAATCCTGCATTGAAGTCCTTTTTAAAAGTGCAAACAGACTTTTTAATATAATTTATTTTAAAATTTCACATGGGGCTAACCATATTCTTCATTGCCCAGGGTACTACAGCCATGTGATCTGTGCTCTGATAAACTTCAGTCACACATTACTGCTGCGCTGCAAGTTGGAGTGATTTCACCCCCCCTCCCTCATGAGAATAGCACTCAATTGTAAGAAATCCAAGTCCGGCTTGGGACTCCTTCAGTTACATGGGAGTAGGAGAAACAATAGGTTACCTAAAAGCAGTTCTCTGAAAGCTCAGACTCAGGGACAATGCACTGAGATGGCGCCTACACAACAATATTGCAGCTAAAAAAATACGTTTGTTGGTTCAAGAATAAAACTTTAAATGGTAAAATGAATTCTTTTCTATGCAATTTAGAAACAAAAAGTAGGCATGGGTGGTACAATGACACCATTCAATTGTCAAATCCAGTCTTTAAATAATTCATGTATTACTTCCAAAATAAAATAATTGTCCACCAAAATTCTGATTCACTCACCATGTTTCATATTGACTACTGTTAATCTCTAATGTTTGGCCTTCACGTCCAGAGACCACTCCAGTTCATAATAACCGTTATTCCTCTGTCATGCCACTTTCTTATTTCAGGATAATGACCCTGGCATCCAAAGCAGTTCAAAACTCTGCTCCATTCTACATCTCTTAAGTTCTTCTAGCGAACTCTTCTAGTGATCTACTCCTCAACACCTCACTTTACTAGAGCTGTGCCCCTTCTCTGGAATCCACTCAGATAAACATATTCCAATCTCACTGCCTTGAGATGATCTCTTAAAACAAATTTCTTCAGAATAGCTGATCCCTATTTAGCCTAGCATTTCTTTACTATATGCCACATGCAGTTCTTCATATCATTCCTCACTTTACTTACTCCTGACTTTGCTCATCCCTACCCCTTATGTATTCTTCCCTCATCTCCTTTTAGACTTTACTGAGAAGGGGCTTCTTTATGTCTTGCATCAGTTAATCATTTCATGCTATCCGTATGTTCACTGTATACACCACTCTGCTGTACAGAGCTGTGAAATATGTTAAAGTTTTATAAATATGTGTTAATTATAATAAATGCCAGGCAGCTGCTACTACACTGGAATTTTGGGAAAAGTAGTGAGTAAAAATTTGGTTCAGTGGCCTAGCTCATTAAGCTATTTGTAGTTTGTTGACCTATATATATAGGTTTTTTTAATTGATGTTCTGGTAAGCTATATTACATACATGTTATTGCTGTTATGATACCTGTAACACTTGTTTGGCTTAATAGGGGTATTATACCAGGCTAGTTGGACATTTAGAGCACGTGTTACAGCAACCCCCTTTCCCAGGAATGGGCCTCCGCTATATGGGAGCTATGTCAGGGGCTATATGGTATTGCTGAACTACAACCCACACTGGTGTTGTGCAATATAATAAGTAATAGGACGCCAGGAGCTCTTGCAGTTAACTGGATAATACTTTATTGGACAAGGCACATATGGAATAGTGCAGCAGGGTATATACTCACAGTCACAGCAGTATAGAACTTGGTCACAGAGAACAGCAGCAGATGTGACACTTAAGGTAACATTATAGCCCACTTGGAGCATATGCAGAGTATTAGCTGTATACCAGGAATGGATGCCCTTTACTGGAATGGATCCCCTCCAGCCAACTATGGTTCAGGGTGAGGAACTGCCTGAATCCTGCGTCTTAACTGTGGTCCCTACAGCAAGGCATACAAAGCCTGGGTTAGACTAAACCCTTACAGTCTCCTTTGATGGGGCTAGTGCTGCCCTTACTAAATAAGCTATCTATGCTCACCACTCCTAGAGGGTGCTATTACATATGACTGACTGTGCTGGCTTTATCTCATTCACGGGGCCCTGTCCCCGACTTACAATTGGCAGGTTCTCCTTACTGGGGCCTAATTGCCTCAGGCTCGATGACGTGCAGCCTTAGGACAACATCAGCCAAAGAGAAAGACACTTCCTTGTGCAAGACACTATATAGTCTGCCAAGGGGAGTGGTCAACCTGGCTAACCTATAGGGGGTAGCCTAATAACTGTAATCTGAGTGTAGAGGGCCCTGCCCTATAACAGCACAGATAAGGAAAAGATAGGGGATCACACCATAGGGAGCTTAACCCTATGGGTCCCTACATACCTATTTAACTTTTATGCATTTTCAGTAATTTAAGATTTTGATTTCTAAATAACCCTAATAAACTGAGTAATATGTCTAGTGGTATAACAAATAAATATACCAATCAGCTAAACTAGATTGATAGTTGTATGGTGTTAGAATAAACTTTAGGTACTGTACCCATGAGCATTTATGCAATTTTGTTGCAATGCATGCGGCTACAGCTTTTCTGTGTTTTGCAATGCCTTCTGCTAATGTGGACACAGAACCAAGGGACAGATCTTGCTTTGCCTTGCATTTAGTGGAATAGTACTTCACTGCATGAAAAACAGTTCCCAAGCTCTAGCTACACCCAAATACATGCAACACATATCCAAATACAGTAATATCTAATATATCTGAGCATGGTACTCTTACAATACACTAACTTAAATACACATTACCATAATTTTCTCACATACAGACCAAAAAACGCAATGAAATCATTCAAATCAGAAAAAAAATCAGCTAATCAGGGAAATACAACAAATAAAGGGGCCCTGGTCAAATGAACTAACAATCTAAAGATCTCAAACCTGTTTAGACAATTTACTAGAGTTAGAATGTATTTGAATTTGTTTAATGTGTAAAATAAACGTAGATAAGGCCCTAGTAAAACAAAAAGTATTTTTATTTAAGAGGTGTATCACTATATGCAAGAAAGATGTGCCCACAATGAAACCTAATTTAATTTTAAATTGATAAATCAATGTGTAAACAAATTGTCTTTTTAAAATTTGTACTAATAGCTTGTCCAGTTATTTTGGCATTAGATCAATTTTACTTAATCTAAAAGAAAGTGATATTGATGTGAATTACAACAGACCCAGCAAAGATCAAAACACCAATCCATTTGGTCAAAGAACCTGTTACATTACTGCTAATGTGGGTGACTTCCTTACTTATAATCTGCAGGAAGATAAACACATAATAAATATTTCTTTAATCACACAGCTGTAGGTTTTTGTTTTACGGAATCGCTCAAGTGAAGAAAATCATAGTTTGTCTTTTGTGATAATGCCATCTTTTTGTGCCTCTTCTGAAACAAAGCCATAGCAATTATACCATATAATTCTGTAAGCATTCCATTCAGATTCAGCACTGCTGCACTGAACCTAACCTCAGCTGAACTTAGCTGGCTCTGTAGTTGCCATGTAGTGCTCTTTTGGTCTGCTATTTTCTAAGCCAGTTTTGTTGATATATCATTGTATCAGGCAATTGTTATCATATTCATCTGCATTACTGCCAGTACCCTGCACCTCAGCTGCACTGTGCCAGTATGGGGGGACCTGATGCCCATGTCCATGCACTAGTTACACAATTAGATGGTGAGGAGGGAGGGGGAATGTGAGGAGTGCAGTGACATCTAAGAAGTTCTGAGCTGAAAGTGAAAGTAACTGTCTGCCCCACCCCTATGCCTAAGGCATAGAGGCGGGTCAGGCAATATATGATTGACAGCTGGGACTTTTAAATGCTTATATAATAGGTATAGATGTGTTAATAAAAAAATGACTTTGGGTTACATGTTTAATTTGAAAAGGGTTCGCCAAATTCGATACCAAAGTTACTCCACTTTGTTGGAGAGACTGTAAACAAGCAGGTTCTTTGGAACATATCTTTTGGGAATGTCCTAAAATCCAAGGATTGTGGAAGGAAATAGAGGTTTTTCTTAGGAAATTACCTGTGAATTTGATGTGTATTCCTCCCAGTATGGCCCTTCTCCACATAAAGACCATGGACTTGCCTCCCAAGGAGAGACTGATTTTTAATCACATTTTTGTGGTTACCAAGTGTAAGATAGCAGAAAATTGGAAATCTAAAATAATTCCCAAAATTGAAGATATTCTTAAAACTGTAGAGTTTAATCTCAATGCAGAAAAAACCTGGGCAATCAGATCAGGAAATTTACAGTCCTTTCTGGTGAGATCAAGTTTATGGCATTCGATATACCCAGATACTAAATTGAATGATCTTAATTAGAGGTTATAAATCCCATAAATCTAATAAATCCAATACATCCTATAAACCCTCTCACAGAGATGGAGACTTTTCCAGTTGTGTATTCTGCATAACACAATAATTTATGAGGAGAGCGTACTGTTCTTAACTCTTAGCAATTGAATACAACTTCATTAGTTGTAGTATTAGGTGTAGTTGTAGTTATAGTTTTTACTATATGTATACTTCCTTATTGGGATATATCAATTTATTATAGTAAAATATTGCTCTATATTTTTGGTGAAGCAAAATTTCTTAATGATACAGCTTGACTATGTTCAATCAATCCTTAGATGGATGCGACCCCTAGGATCTCAGTAGTGTCAGTTTATACGCGTTTTGCACGTTTTCAACGCGTGATTAGTATACGGGTATAAATATACGTGTACATAACAAATTTCTTAACCAACAATATTAAATTATATTATATCATATTTTATCATATGTTGACCAATACTGAATGTATAAGTTTTCAACGGCTGTTATTATTTGTACTGCAGATTATTTTTCTGCATAATGTAAATATTAATGTTTGAAAATATTTTAATGCCTTTATTTGGCTATAATGTTTAAAAAATCCCAATAAAAATGATTGAAACTAATTTGAAAAGGGCTTTTATTATACAGCTTTTTATGTCTGGGTGACAGGTCCGCTTTAAACACAACTTTACAAATACATGTTTTTTTATGAAAACCAGATACCTTGACAGATATAAAACGACACAGAGTTTTAAATTATTATTATTATTATTATTATTATTATTATTAAAATGTATTTATAAAGCGCCAACATATTCCACAGCGCTGTACAATAAGTGGGTTTCATACATTGGACATACAGAGTAACATATAAAGCAATCAATAACCGATACAAGAGGTGATGAGGGCCCTGCACAAAAGAGCTTACAATCTACAAAGGAATAACAAATTAAATTGTGGTATATAATGAAAGTATCCCCTTTCAGTCATATATATATAATATAAATCTATGTTTTATAAAATACGCTTCTTTTACAGTGTATATACTGATCAGATAAATGCAAAAATGAAATTATTGCCTATTTTATAGTGGGTAACGTAAGTGAGTTGCACTGCCAAGAACTGTGGTGCAGCCAAAGTCCCAAGAGATTGCTGTTTAGCACTGGCCATATGCTGCTCCTCTGTGCCAAACACATCAATTCCCTAGTGACTACCGGATATCAGGAAATGCTCACCACATGCTCTACCTAGCGGGAAAAATGCAGAATCGAATACAGTAAATATAATGGGTTTAAGAAACTATATAAATAATCAACCTCTAAAGTGCTGGTCATACACATTATACAACCATTATCAAAAATCAGACAAAAAATGATTCATTGCTAACATGAAGACTGCTATATTTGGCATTTGATCATTCACAAAAAACATTTGTTGTTAAAGCCTGCAGTCAGACTTTATCATCTGGATGGATGATACTATTGTTATTGAAATTGCCGGTCCAAATCACTACATTGTTCATTACATAGTTTATATTACATCTGAAAGAAAAAAAACATCAAGTTCATATATGCAAGAGTACACCCTTTAGTGATATGCACATACACTTATATATCATCACATACCTATACTAAACTAAAAATGTTAAGATCGCACTAAAAATCTGTAATATCACAATAGCTTTAAATATTATGCTTGTTCAAAGAATTAATCCATCTGATCTTAAAGGCATTAATAGAATCTCAACACAATCACAACATTACCAGGCAGGCAATTCCACAACTTCACTGCCCTCACTGAAAATTCTGTTTACTGAAAGGTCTGTTCCTTTCCCCTATCTGTCTGCAGTGTCCAGGTGACGATTCCATGCAGGGAAAAGAATCTAAAAATTGTTCCTGAACAGAAAATTAACTGTTGAATTGTAAAGTATCAGTGTCTGACATTGTAATTAAATATGTTAGTAAAATAAATGTGATGAAGTATTTGTGACCTGATAAATATACACTCACAGCTACAACCAGTTTAAGTTAAAGGGATACTGTCATCATTAGTATGGTATACTGTACGTTTATTTCTAAGTTACACTGTTTACATAGCAAATAATTCACTCTACCATTTAAATTTGTATTCTTGAACCAATAAATGTATTTTTTTAGTTGTAATATTGGTGTGTAGGCAGCCATATCAGTGGATTCTGAGATGTCAGGAAAACTAGCTCATTTCATAGGGAAACAACTCTATGACCTATTCATTGTTTTTCTTAGTGCAGTTCATTAGCATTCTCTATGTGCTATTTTTTTAATACATTGCTGAAATAGTACCTAAAGACTCCTTGTACATACAGCCTTGGTTTAAAAAAATACAGAGGCTTATTTATCAAAATTCAAATTTGTACATTTTTTCAATTTGAAACTAACTTGAATATTAAAGATTGAATAAAACCGTAAAAAAAAACTGGAGAAAAATTGAATGCATTTTATTTATACTAATAATCATTTTTAATAAGTACACAAACTCAAAAACAAAAAGTACTTTAAAAAACCTGAATTGAAAAAATCACTTAAATTTTGCCTAGGACAACTCCCTTTGACAAGCTTTTAGATACCTACTGTTAAGATAGGTTACCAAATCAAGGTGAGACAGTCTCAGGATCAAACTTTATTAGATGATTCTAACAGAAGCCATTACTGCTGAACACACTCTCTGCAGCTACCAACAAGTCTCTGTTAGCTAACTTGTACCCAGGTCTAAAAGGAGTGAGACCTCTAGTGGCTAAATCTAACACATATTGCTACATCCTTTCTCTTTTAAAGAAGACAAACATTTATAACTGCAAACATTGTTCATAACAACAGTGCTTAACATTTAACATTATGTTGTGGCCAGTTATATATAATCCTTGAGGTGGGCTGGCTTTCTGCACATTCTCCCAGCTCTTGACACATACGGTATTTCTTTAGACGAATGTGGCACTTCGGAGACATGCAAATCATTGTTTGTTGTGGGCTGTCCATTTTCTTGCTCCCCACATATTTCAGTTGCTTCCTGCCTTGTCTGGCCTTGAAGATCTGCTGTTAGAGTTTTTGATGAAGGCCAATTTTGATCATCATCAAATGGTCTGTGTGGCTTCCAGTCATCAGGTTCTCCAGTCTTCTTTAAATGTCTACGATTTCTTCTCAATACCTTTCCTTCCTCTGTTCTGACTAGGTAAGACCGATGTCCTAGGGTTTTTATGACTTTTGCTTTCTGCCAGTGCTTGCTATATTTATCAAGTGGTTGAACCCAAACATTATCGTTTATCTGAAGAGTTGGTAGATCTCTTGCTGATTTGTTGTAGTACTGTGCCTGGCGATTTTGAGTGAGTTTCAGTTTGGATTTTATGTTAACCGCAAGTTCTGGGTTCAGAAGTTGTTTAGTTATTGGTAAGAGAGTCTTTGTGCGTCTGCTCATTAGTCTCTGAACTGGACTACTGCCCAGGCCTTGTGTGGGTGTATTTCTTAACTCCAATAACATAAGATAGATATCTGTACCTGCTTGTTTTGCTTTTCGCATCAGTTTCTTGGCCATTTTCACTGCAGATTCAGCTTTGCCGTTGCTCTGAGGGTATCCTGGAGAGGAGGTATTGTGCTCAAATTCCCACTTCTTAGTAAATTGTTTGAACTCCTCTGACGTAAACTGGGCAGCATTATCAGAAAACAGTATATCTGGAATGCCATGTCTTGAAAAGTGGGCTTTTAGCTTTTTTATTACTGTTTTTGATCTGGTGTCTTGGAGGTAGTCTACTTCCCAGAAATTGGAATAGTAATCAACTGTTATCAGAAAGTCTTTTTCATTCCAAGTGAACAAATCAGTACCAACTTTTGACCATGGTCTGTCAGGGATTTCGTGGGGTTGCAGTGTTTCCTTTGGCTGCTTGTCTCCACAAGATGCACATATTTCACATTGCGTTATGAACTTTTTAATTTGATCATTCATACCAGGCCAATACACACATTCCCGTGCACGGCGTAGACACCCTTCTATACCTATATGTGAGGAGTGTAATCTTTCCATAATGTCTCTTCTGAGACTCCCTGGTATGACAACTCTTTCTCCCTTGAATATGATACCCTGATGTATTGACAGTTCATCTCTGATGTGAAAAAAGGGAGAAATTTCAACAGGTGTATATTGTTTATATTTTGGCCAACCTTGTAAAATTGTAGTCTTTAGAATTTGCATTGTGGAATCATGTTCTGTGCATGTTTGTATCTCTTTAAGCCTATCTTTACTCATTGGCAAATATTCACACATATTGATAGTTTCAATTTCCTTGTCACCTCCATGTGAGTTAGGAAGGTAGGCCCTGCTCAATGCATCTGCAATTAGTAAATCTTTTCCTGGACAGTAGGAAATGTCACAATCATACTTTTGCAATCTAAGAAGCATGCGCTGCAGTCTTTTTGGAGCATTTATTAGAGGCTTCTTTGTAATAGTCTCCAGAGGCTTATGATCTGAATGCACTGTTACGTGTCTTCCATATGTGTACTGATGGAACTTCTCCATACCAAAAACAACAGCTAAGAGTTCTTTCTCAATCTGAGCATAACCACGTTCTGTAGTTGTTAGAGCTCTGCTTGCAAATGCTACAGGTTCTTTCTCCTGCATCAGTGTGGCTCCCAGGCCATTTTCTGAGGCATCACATTGTATTACCACTGCTTGCAAAGGGTTATAGTATTTGAGAGTGGCTGCATCTGCAATACCCTGTTTTACCGAGTCAAAAGCTGTTTGCTGTACTTCTGTCCACTCCCAGAGTGAATCTTTATGTGTTAACTGTCTCAGTGGTTCACACATATCTGACAAATGGCCACAGAATTTGGAGAGATAATTAACCATGCCTAGGAAGCGCTGAACTCCCCGTATATCTGTTGGGGCAGGCATTTCCTGAATTGCCCTGACTTTTTCTGGATCCACTTTTAAGCCACTTGATGTCAAAAGATGCCCTATATATGGCACGTCAGTCATTTTAAGCTTAAATTTTTCCAGGTTGAGTTTAATTCTTTTTTGTCTACATCTTTCTAGAAGCTTGATCATTTTCAGATCATGATCCCGGGTGGCAGATTCTAGGCTGTCACCTTCACCAACAATAAGTATATCATCAGCTATTGTTTTAACACCAGCAAGTCCCTCTAGAGCTTGATTTAGCCTTTGCTGAAATACTTCTGGAGCTGGACTTATTCCCATTGGCATTCTGAGCCATCTATATCTCCCAAATGGGGTGGAAAAAGTTGTCAAGTAACTTGATTTCTCATCTAGTTCCACATGCCAGAATCCGTTTTTAACATCACATACTGAAAATATCCGGGCTTCTGATAAATCTGGCAGAATATCTTCTATTGTAGGCATTGGGTAATGATTCCTTTTTAGGGCTTTGTTAAGTGGTTTAGGATCTATACATATCCTTAGTTTGCCTGATGGTTTCTTTACTATTACCAAGCTACTTATCCAGTCAGTGCTCTTCTGTACTGGTTCTATAATGTGCCTGCTGTGTAAACTCTGAAGTTCTTCTTTTAGTGGTTGCATCAAAGCTACAGGTACTCTCCTTGTGGGTAGCCTGGATGGTTCTATGGCAGTATTGACCTCCAGTTTATATTTGCCTTCTAGGCATCCATCCCCTTTAAATAGGTCAGCATAGTTTGCTTGTATTATCTGTAAATCTAAATCATAGTCCAGCTTTTCTGGAGAACTTTGGAGACTTGCAGAGCCCTGTAGAGCCATTATGTTGTGAAACTGCACTTTTATTAAGTCCATAGCCTGCACAGCTTTTACTCCCAGCAGTGGCATATGATCTCTATTTTTTACAACAGTAAACTCCAGCCTGTAACTCTTTTTATTACACGGGTTATGAAGTTTTAGTCTGCATTTACCCATAGGTTTCAGAATACTTTTGTTGTACATCATAAGTACTTGGTCAGTGTGCTCTAGTTTAACTTCTTTTTTAAGCATATGACAAGGAATAACATTGCAGCTTGCCCCACAGTCCAGCTGAAACCTAATGGGCTTTTTATCTAGAAGAAAAGTGGCAAAAAGTTGATTTGAGTCATTAAGCATTGGTGGTTTTACCACATTTACACTCTCTGCTGCTGATTGTAGTTGCAGCCACATTATGTCCTCTGTGCTGTCAGAGTCTGTGTCCTGTGTGACTGTGTTTACAGCTCTGTGCTGTGACTTGCTGCTCTGCCTGCACTGGGCTGAGAAATGATTTCTTTTGCCACAAAGCCTGCATGTCTGACCATAAGCAGGGCATTTCTCTTTGTCTCTTTCATGCCTTTTACCACAGTATTTACACAGTATTGATACTCCCTGGATTTTGTATCTTATTTTGCCTTTGCCAGTTACTGCATGTACCATACTCTCAGATGGGCCCTCAATCATTTTCAGACTATCTTTTGTCAGCTCAGAGGCTCTGCAGATCTGGAGACATTTTTCCAGGGCCAAATTCTCTTCCCTAAGCAGTCTCTCTCTCAGGTGTGTGTCTCTGATTCCACATACTATTCTGTCTCTTATGAGGGAATCTCGTATATCCCCAAATTCACAAGTGGATGCTAGTATTTTTAGTTCTGTGACATATGTGTCAATATTTTCCCCAGGTTCCTGATTCCTTGAAAAGAATGTATATCTTTCCACAGTTTCATTCTTTTTTGGATCACAGTATTTATCAAATGCCTGGATTATGTCTCTTAAAGTGGGATTATCATCTCTGCCACTTGTTATGCTTAAAGTCTGTGAGATTTCTCTGCCCTTTTCCCCAATCAAATAATGAAAGAGCTTTATTTTGCGGTTCTCATCACTGGGTGCTACTGTGAGTTCCACATACAGGCCAAACTCCTCTTTCCAGTGTTTCCAAGCTTGTGACAGGTTGGGAGACGTTACATTTAGTCTCTCAGGGGGTTTTAGTCCGCTCTCCATATTATGTGAATATTAGCAGTGATTGTTACTCACAGTTATAGTTGTACCTCCAGTCACAGCTGGTGCTGCTTTATTTTTTACTTTCACTTCAAGTGATTCCAGTCAGCTTTTCACTCCAAGGTTCTGTTCCCTGCTGCCACCATGTTAAGATAGGTTACCAAATCAAGGTGAGACAGTCTCAGGATCAAACTTTATTAGATGATTCTAACAGAAGCCATTACTGCTGAACACACTCTCTGCAGCTACCAACAAGTCTCTGTTAGCTAACTTGTACCCAGGTCTAAAAGGAGTGAGACCTCTAGTGGCTAAATCTAACACATATTGCTACACCTACGTTTTACATTCAAGTTTTTTTGCTCTTAGTAAATATCGAACATTCAAGGTCTGGAAGCTCTAAAAGTCATGAAGTCATCAATTCTAAGTCATGAGTTTTAACGCAAAATAATTTCGAATTCCGGGAAAAAATTACATTCAAACATTGAAAATCCGCCCCTTATTATAGTATTACAAATATGTAATTATTTGTCTTATTTTCTGGCCAGGGAAGTGATAATCAAAGTTAAAAAAAAGTTGTGCAAAATGTTTGACTATCAAAGCCATACTAGACTGTAATCCTATTTTCTGACTGTCATGTGCTCCCATCCTGACAAAGAGACCTGCTAAGCCAGTAACCGTAGGCAACCTTAGTTGCCAAACTACTCTGTGGTATGTGGTACACCAAAGTCAATAGAAGTGATGCAATTTGTTTCTCTAAACAAGTCATTTTCAAGTTAGGAAGTACTATAAGCATATGTGTGATTGTTTTATTGTTTTATTTATCCATGCATGTTATTGTGTTTGTGTGGTTATTGTATTTTATTCTGCCACTACTCTAACAAAATCCTAAAATGCCCTTTGGTTTGCCATAATTAGAGACCCTCCAACCACAAAGCAGACTCTTGGCCTAAAAGTTTGGCCTGAAACCACAACAGTTGCCCCCCATTCACTAGAATGAGAAATGCAAGACAGTATTGGTACTGGTGCCATTCAGTCCAAAACGACTAAAATGTACTAGCCCCGTTGCATTGCCCTAAATCCTCTTATTCAACGTTATAATTTTAGATTCATGTCTTATTAAAAGCAAAATACTGATCTTGCCTACTTGTACATTTTAGCATTTTGTTACCTATGCTCTTGTTTCAAAAATTAACTGATACCATGAAGTCTAGTACATTAATATACTGTAGATATTCTAGCATAACACATTCAGTGACTGTTATTAAAATGTTAGTCAACTCATGGACTTTTACATGTGGCTTTAACACAATTACTTTTATGCATTGGTGCATATGATACTATAAGATAAGATACATAAGATACTACAAGTACGGGATCCCTTATCTGGAAACCCGTTATCCAGAAAGTTCCCAATTACGGAAAGGCCATCTCCCATAGACTACATTATAAGCAAATAATTCTAATTTTTAAAAATTATTTCCTTTTTCTCTGTAATAATAAAACAGTACTTGATCCCAACTAAGATATAATTAATCCTTATTGGAGGCAAAACAAGCCTATTGGGTTTATTCAATATTTAAATTATTTTATCAGACTTAAGTCATGGAGATCCAAATTATGGAAAGATCCCTTATCTGGAAAACCCCAGGTCCTGAGCATTCTGGATAACAGGTCCCATTCCTGTATAAGCAAAACCATTTCCCTTTGTTAGACTACAGTATGGTGGCTTGTATACTGAAAAAACACCTGCTTAAAGGGGTAGTTTACCTTTATATTTACTTTTAGTATGTTTTAGAAGGGCTGGTTCTAAGCAGCTTTTCCATTGGTCTTCATATTTTATTTTTTTTATAGTTATTGAAATTTTTGCCTTCCTCTTTTGTTTTCCTTCTAGTTTTCAAATAGTGGTCACTGGCCCCAGCAGCTAAAAAACGAATGCTCTGTGAGGCTACAATGTTATCGTTATTAATTATTATTATTATTTGTATTATTTATCTTTATATTCAGGCCTCTCCAATTCAAATTTCAGTCTCTCATTCACACCCCTGCCTGGTTGCTAAGGTAATTTGGACCCCAGCTGCTGAAAATCCAAACAAGAGAGGTTCTGAGCAAAAAGTGAATTAATTAAAAGAAAAACAAATAATAAAACATGAAGACCAATTGCAAATTGTCTCAAAATATAATGCTCTACATCATACTAAAAGTTAACTAAAAGGTGAACAACCTATTTGAAAAGAAACAGCTAGTACTCATTCTTTCATTGAGTGTTATGTAGTCAGGAGCTCTTATGCTTTATGGGTGCTGTGTACTGCTTGTGTCCCTGAAAGTATAGACTCTCCTAGAACACTGTTTAAGTAGCAGTATTGCCTTTACACAGATCAACTAGCTATAAAAATCAATGCAGCAATTCTTCCAACACAACTTAAGTGCCCACAGAATCCAATTATATGCTTAAGGTGGAGATAAATATATAATATCCTCCATCTGCCATATAAAAGTGTATTTCAAAACTACTTTAAGCTAATTTTCACTTAGAAGGAGGTGTTAAAGGTAACTATTATATGGTGATATAAAACAGTTTGAAACCAGTCTTCATTTAATTTTATTATGTGGTTTTTGAACTTTTTTATGCAGCTCTAAATTCTTTAAAATTAAACTGCTGGTTCTGGATATGGTTATCAGGGTCCCAGAACCAAGCACCCAGGCAGTTGTATGAATGACACAGGAATGTGAATAGGAAATGGCCTGAAATGAAATGCCAAATAAAAATATTAATAATCATTGCTCTTTGTCAAGTCAGTCTTTAGCTTTCTGGTTGCCAGACAGTTAAGTTAGCCCTTTAATTTACAGGTTGGAGAGAAACAGGGCAAATATTTATAAATCTACAGAAAATGAAAGGAAGTGCTTGGGATTACTATTAACATTTTACTAAAATCAGTTTGAGGTGAACTTCCCATATAGGATACACAGCTCTTTTGACACAGTGTTGCAGTGTTTCACATTGCTATCTTGCCATGACCTGCCTACACGGGTAAAAATAGATTTGGCCAGGAGAGTTGCAGATACATTTTGACTGAATCTGGGCATTAAAGAGTGCACAGACGTATTATATTTTTTATTTTGTAAATAATTTACTAATTTCTGCTCTTGGCATCTGTAACTTAATCTACATTATCCCACATTATACCATAGAGAGGCCATCAAAACAGGCCACAAATAAAAATAATGTTTAGCACAGTGATACCATAAATGAACTAGACTAAAGCAAACAGCATTGTTATTTCTTTCTATCTGTAGATATCTGTTGATTTATGTGAAAACATGAATCATGCATTTTGCTGTGACAAGATTTACAACAGAGGGAATGGCCCAATGTTTTCCTTGTACATTTACAGACGAAATCAAATACTTTCCCTAAGTTTTACTGTATTCAAGTTTTTGGATTTCCCCTTTGTTTTTCATCTCTTTATCATTTTATTGAAGAAATTCAGGTTTTATTAAATGGGCAGCACACCCCCTATTTAAAGGCCAATGTTTGTGGTTTTTTTTTTGCTGTTTTAATTAGGAAATATGCAAATATTCAAACTTTAACCCACTGATAAATATGCTTCTAATAATATGCTTCTAAAATCCCATAGGAATGAATAGAACATGGGTAGGTTTTTATGTATTCATTTCTACACTTACATTTTGATAAATCTGCCCCTAACCATGTGTATTTTTAGATTAAAGCAACAGACAAAAATTATGTTCAGCACAAGCCCTATTCATTAAACGCATGGCGGCAATGGGGGGAGGCTTTAAAGTGTGAATCACCACTCACAGAGCATAATACAATTGAGCTGAATATAGCGCTTCTCTTATTACGCTGCCCATTGAGATATATATATATATATATATATATACATATATTGATTGCTTTAAGTTTTGTCGGTTGTTAAACTTGAAAGACCACTTCAAAGATGCCCCTGAGACGGTGAATTATGGACCTTCTTTAAAACTGAAAAGTACTTTTACTCCACCGATCATAAATCCTGCCATTAAATTGTATAAAAATGTTATTGAAAGAGAGGGTACTAATAAATCTTTTGCCATTAGGTACAAGGACAATCTTTCTAAAAATGAACAGTTGGCAATTAAAACTCTTGGGGATGATACAAGTATAGTGATCCGTCCTGCTGATAAAGGTGGCGGTATAGTTATCTTGAATTATGGTGATTACCGTGACGAGATTTTGCGTCAACTTAGTGACTATTCGGTGTATAAGAAATTACCAAATGATCCCTTGGTTAACTTTAAAGCACAGGTACATGGGACGGTGGATAGGGCATTTGAATGCGGTATAGTTAATATGCAATTATGTGATTTTTTGAAGCATAACTATCCTAAATGTCTCGTGCTTTATACACTGACTAAAGTTCATAAAAGTTTGACAAAACCACCGGGGCGCCTGATAGTTTGGGGTGGAATCCTTGTTTGATCCCATTGGCATGTATATAGATTCAGTTTTACAGCCAGTAGTCCGCAATATTCCTACTTATCTAAAAGATACACCACACTTACTTGAGTGTATTAAACATGTGGTTTTACCCGACGATGGTCCTTGTCTACTAGCGAGTATGGACGTGGTAAGCCTTTATACAATTATACCCCATGCGTCTGGGATTGATGCTGTTAGGCGTTCTTTGTTGGGTTCAGAAGCATATGTTGGTCCACCGGTGCCTTTTATTTGGGAGTTACTGAAACCTGGCTTTATCATTGAATTATTTTTGTTTTGAGCAGAGTTATTATTTGCAGATAGCTGGTACGGCTAGGGGGGCGGCGATGGCTCCTGCCTGCACCAACCTCTATATGCATCAATATGAGCAACATTATATTATGCCAAGGTTCGGACATCATCAAACTCTTGCTTTTTCGTCATTACATCGACGATATGATTATTATTTGGCGTGGCACCGAAACAGAGTTCTGCGCGATGGTGGACAAGTTGAATAGCTTTGAAAGCCAGGTAAAGTTCACCCAAAAGTTAGTTTACCCAAAATACATTTCTTGGATGTGGAGCTTATTAGGAATGGTACACGATTTGACTTTACACTCTTTCAGAAACCCACTGATAGGAATGTTTTACTTCATTACCAAAGCAGCAATCCCGAACCTATGAAAAAATCATTAACTATTTCCCAATTCTGCAGAGTCTTAAGGAACAATTCAGTTCGGGATTCAGCAGAGAAACAGTTGGGGGAAATATGGGTTCGTTTTAAGGAGAGGGGATACCCAGACAGTATTTTGCAACAGGCACTTAAAACTGCACGGGAAAGGTGTACAGGCACTAAGAGCCCTAGGATAAGCGAGGCGCGGTTGGTTTTTAGTACCAAATATAATCAGAGCACTAGATCTCTGGGCAAAGTTGTTAGAGATCAGTGGAATATAATTGGCGTTGACAGTGATTTAAAGAGAATTGTCCCAGAACCACCTATGATCTGCTATAGAAGGGGTACCAACCTTAGGGATCTCCTAGTCAAAAGCGATCCGGTAAAATGTTATTCTCGAAAACATGGCACTTGGCTCACAGGGGCGAAACAGGGATGTTTTCGTTGTCCAAATTGCACTTTGTGCCAATATATGACACCGGGTGAGTCATTTTTGCACCCACACACAGGGAAACGGTATAGCATTAGACATCATATCACCTGTACAACTACCCATGTAATTTATTTAATTACATGCCCCTGTGGGCTTTCTTATGTGGGTAAAACTGATCAAACCCTGCGGTTGCTGATGGATGGGCACCGCTCTGCTATAAGTACGGCCTTTAGAGATGGCACAACCAATAAGCCCGTAGCCAAGCATTTTTTGGAGAAAGGGCATAGATTGCCTACCTTTCATTACATTGCCATTGATCATGTCCCGCCTCTCACTAGGGGTGGTGACCGGGCCAGGGTACTGCTCCAAAGAAAGGTGTTTTGGATTAAGAAGTTAGGCACTTTAACACCAGCAGGGTTAAACGAATATTGTTCCTTCCTGTGCTTTTTAGATCAGAGGTGAGGTGGTGCTTTGGAGAAGTTGAAACATTTGTTACAAGTGTTACTATTTTAGGTGTAAAGTTTCTGTATCTTTTTCTGTATCTGTTCTGTGAGATGCAGCTTCTATGTCAGTAAAAAAGCATGAACTGGTTTTTAATCTATTGTATTTCCTATCTATTTATTTGCTGATTTTAATAGTGTATATGGTCTTGATAAAGGTCTTAGGTGGAGACCGAAACGTTGGCCTGTTTTATCAGTATGATTCAATAAAAGTAATGTTTTATTTTTAAAGGATCCTGGTGTGCACCTTATATTTTTGGATTTTTGGATAACTGCATACATAGAGGTAGCACCCAGGCACTGTGATTTGTAAGTTTGGTGTGCTGAAAGAGTTTTGGACTGTATATACATATATATATATATATATATATATATATATATATATATGTATACTCCAATCCAAAACTACAAAGCTTCCTGCAGATAGGCATTACCTTCCCACCATCACAGACAGCAATGGAGCCCTGAACTTGCCACATGCGCTATTATCATCATCATTTATTTATATAGCGCCAATAAATTACGCAGTGCTTTATAATAAATTTAAATAAACACGGATCTTAAAAAGTTTAACAAACAAGGGTATACAGAGTAACAATAGGATCAGAGGGCCCTACTCACAAGAGCTTACAATCTACAGCCTTGTGCCAGATTTTTTTTTAGTTCAGCCAGACCCCAGATGTAAATGCTTTTTAAAAAAGCATTAAGGGGCAGCATTCTTTCGCCTTGCACTTGACTTGCAGTGTCTGCAAATGACCACCTATGTGGTCCAAAGTAGAAGATCTCAACCTAAAGGACAGTTTGGGCATTTGGAGCCAACCATTTTTTTATTGTTTTAGATTACTGTTGGGCCTCCACTTGGATTTATGAAGCAACTGTATTAGCATGCTTTATCTAAAAAAGCACTGTTGTAACCATATGAGCCCTGCTGTTAAAGGAGAACTAAAGCTGAACTAAAAAGTAGGCTATAAATGCTGCACATTATGTTTTGGGCTTCTGTACCAGCCCAAGGTACCCTCTTTAACAGTGATAATCTGTGCCTTCAAAGATGCCCCCAGTAGCCCCCCATCTTCTTTTCTGCTGATTCCCTGCACATGCTCTGTGCTGCTGTCACTTACTGAGCTTAGGGATCACAATATACAGAATATATAGAATATAAAAGTCACTATACAACTCTGATTAGTAATTAATTCAGATTCTCATTACAAAGCAGGTCAGAAACCAGTGCAATATCTGAAAATTGTTGCTTGATTACATTTTTTCCATCTTTCAGGTAAAATCAAAGCAGCACATAACTAGGAGAATTCAGTTTTTTATCTGTGTTTTCACCCAAAGAAAAAAATAACTGAGAAGGCAAGGAATAAACTAAAGGACATTGGTGAGAGTATACTGTATGTACAAATCAAGCCATCATTTACTGGGCTTAAACAGATCAAAGGTAGGGACTCCCATTCTCCACCCCCCCCCCCCCCCCCCCGAACACAAACATGTGCATTCTTTCTGGTCACATATGGAGCACTGGGGACAGGATGCGCGTCCCGACTCCAGTACTCCGTATGGGTGCAAATTTTATGTGTGGCTTGGTGGCATGCCACCTTTAGATTTATGCCCCCCTGGGCCTGGGTCTTTGTGGCCTCACTACAAATTCAGGCATGGGTAGGGGAGGTAGATTTAATTTAGGATGTCTGAGTACTTGTGTTGTGAGGTGGAAGTTACTAGATGGTTAATTCTTTAATTAAACTGTACCCAGCAATAGAGCTTTTGTACTAATTCTGCCAAAGTGACTCAGGTATCAGCTTTGATAAATGTGTCAATTTGTACAAAACTTTTCTGTTTGGGAAATGTCTCTGACAGCCAGGAAAGTTTTGCTAAAATCTGAAAATATATAGAACTGTTGGGAAGCATTCTGGATTCCTTAGTTCAGTCTATAATTAATCTGGCAGCAAAGCTTTTTGTTTGTTTTCCATGCAGTCATTTCCTCAACACAGAGCCTGTTTTTATTCTTTCAGTTATGTATGAAACGCTATTATTATATTTCTATCCTAATATCTCTTCTACAAGTCTTTCCTCTTCACTGATTTACTCTCTGGACATATTATTCTGACAATCAGCTTACAAAGACAATCGAACAAACTGCAGCTCTTTGGTCCCAGAGATATGATTTTCAGTCCTAGACTTATTGTACCTTGGCGGATGTACTGTACTGTTGGGGGAGTAAGCCAGACAAAGATTATGGGTAATTTATCTAGCTAAACAGCATTATAGATCATTCTTCA
Organism: Xenopus tropicalis; assembly: GCF_000004195.4. Taxonomy (NCBI): domain Eukaryota; kingdom Metazoa; phylum Chordata; class Amphibia; order Anura; family Pipidae; genus Xenopus; species Xenopus tropicalis. The sequence continues at coordinate 169,555,796 of NC_030677.2, forward strand.
TTGTTTATAGTATGTTTGGTTTAAAAATAACTATTAATTTAGTCCCCTATATGTAAAAAAATAAATAAACGTATTGGGGCCGATTCACTAAAGTGCGATAAAATGTGCGCTATTTATAGCATGCGGTAAAAATTTATTGTGTCTTAATTTTCGCGACTTTTCGCAGGATTCACTATAAGTATACTTGCGCTATTTTACGCGCGATATTTCATGCAATATTTTTGTCGCAATAAATAGCAGGCGCGGTATTTTTCGCATGCACGATATTTATCACAAGCGCTAATTGTCGTGACATTACGCACACGACAATCGGCAGCATAAAACTGCCGACATTTTGCCCTGGGAGAGCACAGAGTGCTAGAGAGGTGCTGTATAAATGTTTATTTGCAAAAAACCCCCCCCAAAAAGCAAAAAAATATAAGTAAGAAAAAAATAAGAATAAAATAGGTGGGGGTGCATTTAAGAATATTTAGCCAAATACTTAGGAGTCCGTTTGCTAAAGTGGCTTAAATTAAGTGGGAGATTTTAGACACAGAATAAATGGCAAATATTTTATGGGCACTTTATTAAACGGGAACAAATATAATATTGCAATTATTCTGGCAACAAAACATTTGATTGGCAGTTATCACACTCGCCAGAAAATACGCTACGTACTAATTAACGCAAGTTTTACTATTCAGCAAAATGGGCTAAAGACAAAATTGTTGGCAGAATATTTGCAAATATTTAAACCATATAGCATTTTGATGCTGTTACTGATAAATGTAAGAGTGTAGGGGAAACTACATGAAAGTATAGAATACCATATCAATGAAGGATAAATAATTAGACATTACTCAGTTCAAAAGTACAAAAATAAAACAACTTTTATTTTTACAATTAAAGGGGAAAAAAATAGGGAAAATAAAACTTAGGGCTTGCTGCCCTTGAGTTCTCGAATGTCCCTCCTGAGTTCGTTGATTTCCCCCCGGAGCTGGGCCAGCTCGGCCTTGATGTTGGCCAGGTCCTCCTGCACTGATGGTCCCTCGCCTGCAGGAGAACCTGGTGCGCAGCGCTTGGCCTGGGGGGAGTCCGGGGCCTGGGGGGAGAACTCAAGGGCTTGGGGGGAAACTGGGGGAGGAAAGAAGGGGGGGAGTGTCGGGGGCCTCTTCGGCCTCTGGGGCCGGTGCTGCTTGGGCCTCGGGGGCCTCTTTGGCCTCTGGGGCCGGTGCTGCTTGGGCCTCGGGGGCCTCTTCGAACTCGGGGGCCACTGGAGGTCGGGCCTCTGAAGCCGCTGGAGGAATCAGGCCCATTAACTGTTTCACCATTCATCGTGGTGGATAGGGATGGATAGGAGTAGATAGGAAGTAAAGGGTTGCATGTTTTCCTGGTAGTCATTATTAGTTATTTAGGTTAAGTGACATTATTATTGATAAGTGAATTTTTCAGGACACCATTTTGCCATATCCAAAGTGCGCATTGACTAATGCACTTGGCAGTGAATGCAGTGAAAAAACATTCATTGAGCATTAATGCATTTTGTATGAGAAAACGCCACGAAAAAACACCCATTGACTTTTAATGTGTTTCAGGAATTTTCCGTAGTTTACCAAAATTTTTAGTAAATCAAGATGGGACAGATTTGCTCATCACTAGTTTTTATGCACAACCATACAATGATTATTGGCATACAAACAGTAGAAACATTTGTAATATGCTGGACGCTGTTTAATACTTTTCAGGTCAAAGACAAATCAGAATATAAGTAAGAAGTACAACACTTGAATGCAACATTTATAGTATGGGACCAAAAGGTTCGGAAAGGCACTTGAGCACAACAGAAGAAAAAATCCTACAAGAGCTTGTTCCATTTTAAAATCACATAACCACAATATTATATTTACTTATTATAATACATACACAAACCTTTGCCGTGTAGCACTGGAGACCTAAGAACTACCTGAAAGGAGTTTGCATATTTTCCCTGCCTCTGCTTAAGTTTCTTCTGGTCTTCTTCCCATGTATATATATATATATATATATATGTATATATAAGTAGCTTAATTGTTTTGGCTCCTGATGAAATTTGCCCTAATGTGCATTGTGTCAGTGTGATAGGGAATTTAGATTGTAAGCTCCATGGGGCATGAACCAGCATGAATAATGTACAATCTCTGTAAAGCATATATAAATATAGGAAATATATGTAAAGGATAATAGGGTAGCTACCATATTTTTCCTGTAATACCAGCCTTTGGGTTGGGGGCGTAATATGGGGATGGGTAATGATGTCACAGGGCAGGGAAATGGGTGTAGTGGGAGGGGAAATGGGTGGGGTATAGGTGGGTCTGTAAGGAGTAATCCTTTAGCGAAGTGGATCAGGGAAGGAAGGGATTATATTGCATTGCATTCATTTGTAATTCTGGCCTGGCCCTAGTTGGTGATTTACCAGCTGGGTTAGTCAAATACCGGCCGGCGGTAACCCTATTAAAAGTATATAGCCACACAGGATAACACACACATATGTATAAATAAATATATATTTATTACTGACTGTGAGGTATTAGACAAGTCCTTGGTTTGGCCCTGATAATTGTATTTTCTATGCAGCGCAATGTACTTTATGCAGTAAGTGTTCAGGCAACCCTTAAAGTCATGTGACTTTAAAGATCTGGACAAATAAATATGCCATAGTTAGATAATGCCATTTTTTTCTTTAATTCTCAAACGCAAATATTCAAATTTAAATTTCTGGGCAGTATTTTTGTAGGGGTTTAGATATTCAGCTGCTTTCTTGTTCTTGGTTGGATGATGCATTTTGTAATTTTTACTCATATTTAAATATTTATGTTCAAATATCTGGTCAGTATTCAGCTAATCTTTGTGGAGGTTTCAATACTCAGCCAGATGTGAACATTTTGCATCCCTAGTTTAATAACAATAACATGCTTAGATTAAGCACACAAAACAATACCATGTTCTTGATATTTTTCTGTAAAGAACCTTAGTGAAACACAGTTTCATAATTGCTGCATGCCTTTTACCTTTGGGACATGTGGTGGCAAAGGATGATATTCCTTGTTATCCAATTAGGCGAAACTTTGCTGCTTTACTGATGTCAGAGACTGTCACACAGATTGACCTAACTATGCTTTAACTGCTCAAGTTAAGTATTGAACTGGAGTCCTGGGAGCAATGCTAAAAATAAAACAGTAATGCAACGTTCTTTTTTTACACAGTTGAAGCATATTGTAAATTCTGCTCATTTTGTCATCAGGATTTTTTTTTACATTTTTCTTACTAATATCCAGCTGAATGTACACTATAGTTTCTCTGCCAGTTAGAACTTTTCAAGCAAAATATACCCCCATGATTTGTAAAAACATTTAAAGCTGGCAACGGAAAATAATGGATTATTATGTATTTTCCCAAGGCACAACTTTGGAAATGACCACTGAAAAATTAGACAAGCCTGCCTCAGCTCCAGTCCCTGGTGAGTAGTTATCTACACAGAAATATTACTCACATTAAACAGATACCAGTCCAGACTTTGCTCAGAAATGTATGGCCAAGAAAGTAAATCAACCCTTTTCTAAAAAGGTGATGATTAATGGAAGTCAGAGGTCAAGACTTAACAAAAACGAAATGCGGCCCTTACTTATTTCCATGGCATTCAACAACTCAAATAACTTCAGGCAATTAATTTATAGGAAAGCAGAGTTAAATCATCACAGCACTGCTTTATTCTAGCCTTTGGTGTGAAGCCTCAATTATGAAATGTGTAATATTTAATGCAGGTGTGTTTTGATTAAAGTATTACATTTGGTGAAAATTTACAACATAGAAAAAACATGGACTCATTTAGCAAAGATTGGTTACATTTCTTTACTTTTTTCTCCAGGGAAAAATGGGATTTTTTTACCCTGTTATTTTTCACCAGGCATATAATTTTCGATTTTTTATTATTATTACAGGTAAAAATACTTGATTTATCCATCACACAAATGGATCCATTTTGCATTTTTTTAACATGGGCCTTCTAATATACTTTTTTCATACCTACAAGAAATTGGTCCATTAGCTATAAAGATTTTGTGTTCATTTACTGCCCATTGTAGGTCAAGCTAAAGGTGGCCAAACATGGGCCCATTGTAGCTGCCGATAAGCTGTCCCTTAAGCTGGCCATACATGCACCGATAATATCGTACGAAACCTCGTTTCGTACGATATTCGTGCGTGTATGGTAAGTCGGCGAGTCGACCGATATCGCAGGAAGCTGCTGCGATCGGCCAGGTTAAAAGATTTTGATTGGGCGCCATAGAAGGCACTTGATCAAAATCTGCCTTCTGGGCTGAATCGGCAGAAGGAGGTAGAAATCCTATTGTTTCTACCTCCTTATCTGCCGTTTCAGCCCTGAAGGTTAGTGGCCGATTGTACGATCTTTTGTGCGACCGATGGTCGCACGAAAGATTGGAAATCGCCACGCGTGTGGCCACCTTTAGACCAATTCAGCAGCTTATCAGATCGTGTAGGGGCACAAACGACGGGCCTGCCCAACCGACATATGGCCTGAAATCGACATATATCGATCGGGCAGGTTAAAAAAATTTAGTCAGATCGGGGGCCGCATCGGCTATTACCGGCATTCTAATTACATTGTTTGCCTGCAGGGCCTACCTTGCTTGCCCCTGTGGGAGTTTTGTGGTAAGACCAGGTGGCACCCGAATAACTGAGGACTAGGCCAGAGGCAAAAGGTGGCTGTTATAGGCAGACCGGAATCCAGTTACTCCCCCTGGGGTTTGGGTTTGCCATACGTGACATCGGGATCTCACCTCTGAGTAAAGCTTTTTGCACCTGCTGCAGGCAATTTTGCTCCTCAAGCACTTGGTTGTAAATGGGTTTGCTTGTCTCTTATTACTGGACTAAAGACAAGACAAACGTTGGAAAGAGTGATAATTCAAGCTTATTTAGGCACCTATTTCATGCTTATTTAAGCATTCAGCATGTTAAATAACAATTGAATTAAAATGAAAAATAACATTTTTGTTGTCTGGAATATAAATAGGCTTTTACAGGAACTACAGAACCACTTTGTTAATGTCATTATTAGTGAAAGCAGAGCAATTCAGTTCATGTCACAATACTGTGAACAGGAATCAGGGTTGTTGGTACCACTGCATCCAGAATCTGTCCCGATATTTTGAACTCTTTATGATGAGATCACTATTTACCAAGTGCATGATCTGTACTATCTAAGCACTGCTGTTCCTTTCAAAGGCATAGTATTGCAACTACACTACATGTTGCAGGTTATGCAGAAACCATATTGGACCAATATTCAATTATATTTTTCTTGGCTAAGCCAAAATAATTTTGGTTACTAGGCTAGGCAAATTTTGCACATGTTGTTGTGTAACCCTGATAACAGACATAAGGCCTCATTACATACATACATAAGCAAACATAGGTGCTAAATAGCACAAGTTCAGTTGCACATAGCAACCAATTCATTTTGATTAGTCAATTAGAAAATGAAAGGAAATATCTGATTAGTGCACTTGCCTAGGTAAATCTGCCCCTACTATTTGGAAAATGTTCTATATTTAAAAAAGTGTTTTCCTGTTCCAGGGTGGCTATATAAAAAATATGGCCACTAGGGGGAAGCCCACATTACCACCCAAATTATGCACTGTACAGAATACAATGAAATAGCATGTAGTTCATGCATAAATACATAGCATCTAAGGGTGCTAAGCACAGGCCAGGTTGCAAAGTAAAAAATAGTACTTTCCACGTCTTTTGTGCACTTTGCACCCTGTCCTACATCCTGTGGTATGTAAACAAACTCTAATGTTTATATTTACCATTGGTGTCTGTACATTTGAGTTGGAGTACAACTGATAATAGATCCACCATTTCAGGTTCTACTGACTGTCTTAAACCTGATAAAAGTGAATGTAAATGTGCTGCACGCACTTGTATTTATCCTACAAAAAATACTACATGGCTCCCACTCTCAAATGCATTCATCAAAGAAACATACATCATGCATCTTCAGAGCAGTTTCTATCGTCCCATAAACAAAAAGGAATTTCTGCTTATTCATCCTTTACTGTACAATATAAATGAAACAGATCAAAGATGTGGGTTATGAAATTAAGATACGTGACACATCCATGCATGCACAGGCATTGCTTGTATGAGCAAAAATTAAACTGATTACCAGGTCAATGCCCCATGTATATATCTGACTGGCTTTCACATTCAATAAATGAAGTGTGAATACAATAAGCAGCATGCACCTAGGGAGTACTCTTGGCACAGATTTCTGCATCCAAATATTGGCACAGTGGATTGCTTCCCATATTTTCCTTGATTGACATGTTGGCATGTAATAAGTGCTGATTGATGAGGTATCAAGAAAAGTATAATGGGTTTTTATAAAAAGCATATTAGCTCATTTTGTTACTAGCGTATAGAGTTTAATCCAAAAAACAACTAATTTAGTTGTAGTGAAAGCTAGAGGGTTAATATCTATGTGTATACAGTACATATCTACAAATTTACAAATGTAAACCCTTAGTGATAAATTGTACTGAATATCGTTAATGAACTGCAAGTTCTAATCTATATTATTAGTCTACATACATTTTCCAGAATCACATGGTATCACTTATAATTTATGTCTGGAAATATTAAAACCTGGATTGGATTTCAAATAAAAAAACTTAGCAATATAGACTTAAAGTCTGGATAGAAAAACCTTGGCTAGTTAAAATTCAGCAGTGGGTGTCCAGTTTGTCATCTATATAACTTAACATCCATTGTTTTCTACATCATCAAACAATGAAAAAGAAGAATGAGTTTACATACTACACTTCTCATTCCTCATTTGCTCAATGGCTCATTGGTGGCGGGGATCAATACTGATTTATTGGCTGCTGTTCATCACCCACCTCCCAGTTTCAATGTAACATTTCACACCTGAAAGTTTCTTTTGTCCTCTATGTTCACTGAGAATTTGACAGAATATACTACTGATAAAAAGAAAACTGGCACTAAATAGGGGATGAAATAGCAGATTTTCTTCAATACATGCATAAAAATGCACTTTGATAAATGGCTTATCAATATGTATCTGTTTGTATATTTCATCAGAACATGATGTGATATTGGGCGGTAATTAATTAGGTTTTTATTTAATTTGTGCTTATGAGCCAGTTAATAGTCCAAATAAGAATCAAAACAAGAAAAAAATGTTTGTTTGCTTGTCACTTACATAGAATCTATAGCACTAGAATAGATGAATCTTTGTGCTGACACAATAGTTTCTATGCTTTTGGGTATCACTTTTAACTATCCCAGTCTTTGTAACATCCCATTTCCATGTTTTCTTTAAGAATTTAAAATATGCAAGCTTCTTATACCCTTAATACTAACATGAAACATTGTTGGAGAAGGACCCAAGAGTATTTGTGTAAAATAAATTTAGCTCTACAAGCAATGCCAGTAAGAAGCAGACAGGGCCTGCAAGGTATTCATGGGAGGACAGGGCAATTATTTACCTTTTCAAAGCACTAGCCCCACCTAGATGTCAGGACCAGATTGGCTTCACCTGTGCATGATGCTGGTTATCAAGTACCATAAAGTTAAGGGCTAGACAAGGCATGCACCAGCCCTTCTGTGCTACTCTGCCTTTTATTATCAGGTATATGGAAGCAGGCCATATTGGGGAGTGTGGGTGGAGCGGTTCAAAAGGTGTCTTATTATATATAAGTATATAACTTTGACTTAAAAGCAGTGTTTTTCAGGGCTGTGAAGTTACTTTGCTAGAGTAAAGATCATTCAAATTAGAACAGATTTGACACTTTAGGCTTAGGTGTTTCTCTAGCAGAAGGGTAGTTTCTCCAGCTTATCAATGACACAAGTGTATAAAGAACATATCACAGTATCATAGTATTGAAATCTGCACAACTTTTGCTTTGGAGATTATCCAGTGCTATTGGTGCATCCTGGTAATGATGTAATCTGCAAACGGAAATTATTGCCATTGCCACATGATGCTCAAGAGAGGCACTGTGGATATAAAATAGTGATGACTTGCTTAGTGATGGAGGTGGGAGTTGGGGTTGTTGGGTCTTGTGCAAACTATAACAAAGAGTAAGTGTCTTTGTCTATGTGAAGCACTGGCTGTAGACAAGGCAGAAGATTAGAAGACTGAAATAGTTACAAAATTAAATAGTGTTGCTGGTTTCAGGGGCTTCTTTACATCTTCTGCCAAGCAGCTCCTTGGCAGAAGATGGGTTACACTAAATTTTAATACCTTCCTGAGACAGTGAGAACATGGATGGTTGCAATGCATATATACTCACAAGAGATGCCTAACATTCTCAGTATAAGAAAAAGTATCCGGTTACTGTTTTTAAATCAGGAAGGATTTTGCCTCTTTCTTAAGGCATTTGTCTGAGGGGTCTGACTAGTTAATTTGACTACTGCTAATTAACTACAATTTATATTTTGTCATCCTTTTAGTAGCAAGGTACATCCTAGTGACAAGATAGTGAGTTACACAGGCAATGGCACATTTGGGGTGTTATGCAATGGCACATAATAATAATAATACATGGAACTGGAAATGCTATACAAGAATAAATATAAATATAAAAGTAAGATGGGCTTCAACCAGGGGCTGGTTCAGGGGCTCAAGCTCTCAGTGATGTTACAATTAGTAACTAACATAGACTAGATATGGTACATGTGCTGATCTGAATAAACTGATAATCATTAAAAAGTTAAACAGGAATTGAGAAGCTGGGAAGTTCTGGCACAAGATACAGACAGCTCAGCATATGGGAAACAAGGAAAACTGAAATGCTGTGTTGAACAGGAAGCAGGAAAAAGGACAGATCCAGTCACGCTGGATGATGTACGGCAATGATGTTTTCTACAAAGAACTACCAAAAATATTTCCTTATTCTTTCTTTAAACCAAGGTATTTTTAACTCACATAAATGTAAATATAGTTACAGTTTTTACAGATCATCAGCATTTACAGAATATTCAGCATAATAAATACGGTTTAACATGGATAACAAGTAAAAACAATTCCTTTGCAGCCTGTATTTTATCCTGAGAAAGGTAAAAAGCCACATAAAGCTGTCTGTGATTTTGGGCACAAATGAAAAAGATATATATGTTACACGGGAGCACTTACCGCTAGTCCAAGTGTGCTATCACGCTGACCCACTCCCAAAGGTCACAAAATCCGAACATATAAGAAAAATAATTAGCGGAGCACCACAAGGATAAAAATAAAATCCAGTCTTTATTCCATCAGTGATAAAAGGCACATGCACGTCCCACAGGGTCTAACGCTTAACGCGTTTCGTGGCCTCAACGCCACTTCCTCAGAAGCCTGTGATTTTGGGCAGAAGGGGGATACAAAGGTCATTTATGACCATGAGTGAAGTGTCCAAAGTTGTATTTTGGACACAAATCACCATGTTTTTAACCTGTGATACAGTTAATTTTTTCCTGTACTAGCGGTGTAAGTGGTATATTTTTGCGTGAACTAGTATTTTGATATGGAATAGCACTGAGAAATTTGCAAGACTCATATAACTGAATATCACTGCAATTCAGCATTCATTACTAGCCCATGGAAACCACAGGAAATCATCAGGAAAGCCAAAAGCCAAGAAGTGACCAGATGGGTAATTTATGAGATCCACTGTGCAGCCTGTACCTTGCACCTTGCATTGAATGTGGCTCAATTTGCAAATAACAGCGCTGCAGGAGCAATGCAACCCTCTGCTTAACACCTGATATAGAGCAGGCTGTAATACAGGGGTCCATTATATCCTACACCCTATGGCACTCATTAGCTTGCAAGTCTAAAGGGCCCAATTACTAACATTTGTAATTTGTTAATTTTCACAAATTGTATCTTTTAGCACTAAAAATCACGGATTATACTAATTTCTCGAAACCATAAAAATTGTGTATTTTATTAAGCGTTAAAAGCGATAAACAAAAAACCCTATAACAAAGGGGTCTACTTTATTTAATTTGTAGTTTTCACGATAATTTAGTTTCTAAGCATGCAAAAATTCTTATGAAAATGAGGTTTCATTTTCTTATTTATATTTGTTCCGTATTTTTATTTGTCTATGCTTTTTATAATCAGATCTCCTAATAAATAAGTCGATATTCCACAAAAATGACACACATTTGAATTCTGATAAATAGGCCTCCACATAATGTATAATGCCCTGAGGGAATGTTTACATACTGGCCCCACATGTCATCGATTGCACTTTTTTTTGAGCTTTGAGTAAATGAACCAGAGTTGTATAGCATATCCATAGTAAAAAATTAACCTAGAATACAAAAGTGTTCAGATATAAGGAAAGAAGCCCTTATGTGCTGCTCATTTTGTGCAGTTTGCATAAATGTGTTAAATATAAGCTAATACATAAATATAAGCTATACAACATAGGCACTACTATTAAATATGGTACTGGTTAGGTCACAGTAGGTAAGATAATTTTCCCAATTGAATTTATTTGTCCTTACTCTGACGGTTATAGTCCTAAATCTGAATGGTTTTAAAAGGTAACAACACACATCGCCCTTCTCCTTTCTTCATTGCTATTAAATTTAATCTGAAAATTGCACCCACTTCCACAAAAAGATATTGTTTCATGTAATGTAAAAGTGAAATCTAAATGGTTTTGTGTTTTTGTGGAGCTGAGTGTGTGTTTATCAGAATAATATCTTTAGGGCTCTAAGTAGTTCAGTTATTGGGATTAATCTTTCTTTCTTCTGTGCCGGATAAAAAATGAAGTCCAGAGGAATGTTCATTACCTTTACGCCATGCATTGACTGCGCTGATTCGTCATCTGCCAAAGTGTGTACACTGGCTTCTGTCTCACCCAGAGACCTCTGCAACTGTATGTAATTGATCAAATTACCTTTCATTTAATCCCACACTGCTTTTGTAACCAATGATGCTTGTTATCCTTCTGGAAAAACCGTTTATTTAAACTATCACCGTGACATAATGAAAACTGCCCTTAAACATGTCAAATGAGCACTGAAGGAAGGAGACTTAGCCTCAACATAGCCAGGGATAGTTATTCACCCTGAAAGATAAAGCTGAAATATTCCCATGGTCACTACAAATATTCTATTCTATACTAAGTAAAGAAAATAGATTCTAAAAGAGTCTGCAAAGATAACATCTGCATTAAAATGCAATTAACTGTATTGACTGGTTAGGCACAGTGTTACCTGAGGCCTCATGCTGGCTTCAGCAATACCTAGGGTCTGGAGACAAGGACAGGCTGGCATGGTAGTGTAAGCATTCTGATATACAGCTTATAAAGGGGAAATATGCACCCATGATCAACATGAGTTCAACACTCTAACACTCATCTTGTGTCGGGTGTGCTTAAACAATAGGTGCATAATATATATGGCTTTTATTTTTTCTTAACTTAAATAGCACAGAACAAGTGCTTAATACTCAACCCCAGTTCTTCAAAGCAGTCACACTTTACTACCACTTTACTACCTGTACTAGAAACGTCTCCTTATCTGAAAACCTGAGCCACACCAAGCAGCTGTTGGAAGGTAGTGGTTCATTAATACAGAACTATTTATTTCTATTTAAACTAATTCTTCTGACAACAGGGAAGGAAGGAGGTAATTGAAGGGCTAATGTCCCATGGAGCGAGTTAGTCGCCCACAATAGATCTCTGCTACCGCTCCAAAATGCCTTTCCACAGGCAACAATAGGAATTGTCAAAGGGACAGAAGGGCCTGATTTACCAAATATCATACTTTTTCATTCTGAGGGATTCCCAGCAGTTCAATATTTGCTCTATTTGTCAGGAATATGAACTGAAACCTACAGTATATCTGAAACATGTATTAAACTTTCCAAGATGGGGAGCTCCTGTGACAACTGTAAAAACCTTTACATTACTCATTACTGCTATTTAGATGCTGAAACTTTAGGCTGCTGCAGTAAGTTCAGTATATACAGTAAAATATGGGATTTTTAGCCATGTTTATTTTTAGGATTTAGTTCTCCTAATTTGTTTCATTGCTTTGAGCAGTCGGATGCTATTCTGATCTGTGGGGAGATATCACTCTCCTAGTGCCCAATGCTCAGCACTGCTCATCACCCATTCAAGTTGTAACTCTCCAATGTGTATTCACTTGCATCTGGAAGTAATGTCACTGTAATGTCACTGCACACCGGCTGTAGCTGCTGATAGTTTGCCACATGCACTAATGCTTTATTGGCATCACTGAATGCTTGGAAAATGCAAAACCAAAAATGAATGCACAAAATGACCAGTAGTAAACAAACCACTCACCACGCATAAGTGGTAGTCCAGGTGCACCAGCCCCAGACCCTCAGCATGGGGTGCAGAAAGCAGAAAGCAACAACCACTATGGGCATATAGGCACTCAGTAAACTCCACAGGGGTCACAAATTTTAAAAGTAAAAAAGACTTTATTCAAAGTTACATCATAACATCTCCAAAGGCCCTATGTGTTTCATGCCCTAAGGGCACTTAATCATGAGCTGACATCACTGAATGCTTATCATGCATGTGCACACTGAAATTTGTAGAAAAACTGCAAAACTTAGGAGAAAACCTTAAGGTGACTGGCAGGGGCAGAGGTGGCCCAAATTGGGTAACTTGCAATGAAATAGGGGGGTTGACAGATCTGCAAGAGGTACTTGTGCCTAAACATGCTACTTACATTTTTTTGAACTTGCTCTGAGCGTTGTTGTATCCACCCAGCCTGCTCTGATAAAAAGTGAGGCTTATTATCTTTCTTTGCATACTGGGATCCAAAACTATACTGTGTACACTTAATCAGCCTTGCCAGTGCTTCATACTTCAAGGGGAATACATCCTTATTAGAATACCTATCCTTAAAAAGGATAGCCCTAGTTGTTGCCAACTGGCATTGCTTGGTGCAGCAACAAACCAGCAGTTCTCCCAATAAAATAGTATGGTTGTTTTTACATTCAGTTGAAATAAGAGAAATGTATCTTGGCATTACACCTTGACTGATTCTTTGTATGCTGAGATTATTTTTCTGTTTGCTTAATTATATCAATAAAGATTTAATAAAACCTTTTTAAAAAGTGTCACATTATATTTTGCTAAATCATAACCCATATAATAGATATATATTTGTAAAGGGTATAATCAAATAAAATACAGACAAATACAAATGTATTCTAGCGCTGCTTTTAACTTCTAACAGTTACTCATTTATTCTAGGTATTAAAACTGTCACATTCCTTTTTCTTGGATGAAGGTTAAATTTTTTTATAGAAGCCCCATATCTGACCCAGCTATTTCGACACATAACTGGAGTCCAATTATTCTTATTCCAGGTACTGACATGTATATTAGTTTGTGAAATCTGACAAAAGTATTGCCTTTCATTAAAGCTCAGAAGTGGTTATTTAAAGTGAAGGATTCAGATTTATAGCTAATGAGTGTTAATATAAAGACAGTATTAGGATTTATTATAAAGTCCTACAAGACATTACAGAAAAGATGTAAAATGCTAACATCCTGAACTATATTTTCTTCATGTAGGAGTCAAAGGGGAAAACCAAACTAAAGTACAGATAAATTTGTCAGATTTCCACCATATTCACAAACCTCAATCTCCACTTTTGTGAATTTGTCTTTTAAACAGATCATTTTCAGATTTTGTGAACATGACATTTTACACACTTTTTTGTCAATTTGTCTGTAGCTCTTCCTAATCCTTTCAGTCTGTCGTCACTGACTCTCAGTTATACTTGTGCCTTGTACAAATGAGTCTTTCAGAGAAAGGATTCCCTACCTCCTTTATAGGCCGATATGGGAGAACACACGCTTTATTAACTAAAATTTCAGTTTATTTCTCAGCAGCCTTCTGCGATATCGGTCGCCTCGCCGACTTGCCATACACGCACCGAAACGAGGTTTCGTACGATATTATCGGTGCGTGTATGGCCAGCTTTAGTAAGACACAGGCTTCAACAGGATTCTGTACTTACTGCATGCCTTATGGCAGGTTTACCATTTTGTCCAGATCTCCCTGCAAGGATGCCACAGTGTGGATAGAATTAGTTGGGCTGCATAGTTTTGTGCTATCAGCAAACACAGATTCATTGCTTACATTACAATACTATTTCCTTCATTTTCTTCATTAATGAAGAAAATAATATAAGTTGGCCAAATACAGGACCCTGCAGGACCCCACTAAGAACCTACTTTAAACAGAGAATGTACTATTGAAAGCCACCCTTTGTAAATGATCCTGTAGTTAGCTTCCTATCTATGTACAAACAACATTACTAATACCAAAAGTATGAAAAGTAAATGTCTGTTTGGCACTGTATTAAAAGCTTTGGCAACATCTAAATAGATCTACTGCAACCCCAAGTTCCTACATAACAGGAATGTGAATGTGATCTTCTAACAAGACTTTAAATAGCTTGTCAGATTTACAAGCCTATAATTGCCAGGCTCAGAGGCTGAGATTGTAATCCATTTTTAAATATTGTAATTACATTAGTTCTTCTCCAATATATAGGTACCCTACTTGATAAAAGTAAGTCTCAGAACATAAAAAAAATGGCCTTGTTATATATCAACTGTATTGTCTAAGTACTCCAAGGTGTATTCCGTTAGGACTCGGGCTCTTGTTCACATTAAATTTGCTTAATCATTCAAGTACCATATCCTGTGTCAGACATGAGCACCTTGACAGAGTTGGTCCTGTGTCTCCTCAGTTCTATATATGAAAGGCAAAGACTGATTTCTAATGGTGACCCTGCTGTTAGGTGCAAGGGAGCACTGTACTAGATGATACCCAAGCTTGGGGGCATTCAGAGGGACACCCATGTGACTCACACTGTACACAGCACTGTATGCCTACAGAAAGGGTGTTGTGAGGTGCATCTCATTCTTTGAGTCTTGGTAAAACAGGTGCAAAGTGCCAAAAAAAGATGTTGAGTTTTTGCCTAATATTACATTATCAGGTTATCAGTGAAATGTGTGCACTCTAGATGAGAGAAACAATAATGCTCATGGCGTTTAGTATGCACATTGACACAAACATGAGCTTACTGAGCACGTGTTGCCCCACAGTACTTGGCTGGGGATACATTTTTCAGTGGACAGTTGTTTCTCCTATTTGGAGTGTTGGCTGTATCAGCCTACAGCATGGGGGGGGGGGCCGGCAATTTTTATGCAATAGGCGTCCTTTAAGGGATCTGGCAGCTGTAAGAATGTATTTGGCTAATCTCACTGGCTTTGTACTTTTAAAGAATACACTTTCAATAAATGCAATAAAAAACGTAAGATCAAATCTGCTACTTTGCAATTCCAAAAGTGGATGAAGGAGGCACTCTCCCCTCAAGCATGGAAACAGTCTGATGGGACTAATTCACCAAACATTTTAGGCATTGGGAAGTACAGTACCATCTGTATGTAATCCTGTTATGCTCTTTCTCTAGTATTAGCACACACAGTAGTACTCCCCACATTTTCCCTGATGGTTTTCCACTTTGTCTCATTGATAGTAGTATATAACATTTTAACCCAACAGAATCCTTCATTATATAGAAAGGAAAACATAGAAACTGATTTAGAAACGAAATGGTCCATTATGAGTTGAAATATTTAGCTTAGGCAGCGTCTGCCCTCTGCTGGAATTCTCTAGTGCCTGTAGAGATTTTGTTCTGGTAGCAGGAACAGTCTGAAGCTAATGAGGTGTCTCTCTATCATTATTTAGCATGTTAAAAGTCATGGAAAAGTCAGCTGCCTTCCCATTTAAAAAAAAAAACGGAAATAAATAAATATATGTGTGTGTATAGATATTTTTTTTGTGGTTTCAAAAAAACTAAAACCACTAAATTTTAAATGTTAATAAATGGGCCTCTAAGGGGGAGATTTATTAAGACACGAACGCTCCAAGCGTATTTTCGCCGATTTTTTTGCGCTTGCGCTACTTTTTCGTAGGCTTGCGTGAAAAATTCGGAAAGGTTCTGCTGCTGTTTACAATCGTTCGGTATGAAAATTTCGGGACTTCCGGATCGCCAATAAGATATTATCGTGACTAATACGTTTTTTTCGTAAGCATTTTCGTGATATTTGTGATCTTCAGAAATTATCGTATCCAATCCGAATTTTTCCCATTCGGGATTTGATCTCGTGTTTTAATGAATCGGCCCCTAAGTGTTTGTAATAGAATAAAACAGACTAAAGAAGTTCCACACTTATAATTGTACTTTGTATGCAGAAATGAAAAATGATTTATTTTTATTCTTTAGAAACTATAATATGGGAATAAATAGCATACTTATAAATGATGATAGCATGTTAACTAGAGCTGAGTTTATTCAAAGGGAATCAATCACAAGATGCCTCTCCTTCAGGTATGTGCAAATTTAAAACATATTTCTGATGTTTTAGATTTGTTTTTTTTTAGCCTTCAACAAAATGGGAGGAGTCACAAAAGGGAAGGATGGGAATGGGTATAGCAATAGTCTATGCTTTATCACTTTATGTTATCAGAATAAATCTACCAATGTAAAAGACTTATGGAGACATATGCCCAGTAAGGAAAAGTGCCTCTGTTATATAACTAACAACTGTAAGTCAATATTGATTTATAATCAGAATATTTGTCAATCAAATATGCCAGAAGGAGTCATTCATTACCACACATCAACAAAACATGGGGAATGGGATCCTCCTAATGGCAGATCCCTTTATTCCATGGGGGCTCAGCACCAGGGAAAGGGGCTTGAACCAAAGAAAGCCAGGGCAGGCCAGGGGCAGAGCCAGGGTACAGGCAGGGGTCAAAGGAATAATAATTCTGCTATGGATCATCCCAGTGCAGTGCAGTCTATTCAGAGTTAAGTAGGATTGCAGTTAACATTTTTCTCTGAGCCCCTTATTAAAAAGGAGCAAGAAAGGCAATAAGTTTACATACAAAAAATACACTAATTTAGGGGGGTTCTTGCCAGCCAACTGAATTAAGAGTGACATAACATTAAGGTTTAATGATTGATTTACTTTCAAAGTTGAGTTTGAAAAAAAGAAAACCGATTAAAGTCAGTAACGTTTTCCCTGCAATCCATTTTTTTTCTTGATTCACATATTTATGAGATAAAGCATCCCATTAAAGCTTAGAATTTAAAAAAAAAAAGAAGGGGTTTTGAGTGTTTATAGTTTCAGGTAATAGCCTGCCATGCAAGTGCATGAAATGTACACCAGGCCATTTTTGAAAACCTGGCACCAGTATTTATTATCATTATGACAAATCAATAAGCACTTATTTATTGCACCAGAAGCAAATTATTTAATCACCTGAGGAAGTTGTAATGATTATGTCATGCATGATATCACTTGCTGCTGAAAGCCCATGCAGGACAAATGGCAACTGTTTCCATCGAAAGAGGAAGAAAATGTATTTAATTTTTAAACAAGAACAATCAGTAACATTAAAATACTGTGGAATCTGTCAAGTGTATTAATGGCCCCACAATAAAATAATTTTCCTTTAGATATACAATACTCCGGTGCTAGTGAGCTCTCACAAAGCTGGGTGACTTTTACTGGAGTGCAATTAATCCGATTAAAAGTAGCACACAAAATAATGAACAACATAAAAAATACATGAACGATATCGAAGTGTCTCTGAATCTACAGTTGAATTCTCAAAATGTTTTCTGCAGTGCAAACTGTACCTTAAACAGTGCATGTTTTCTTATTATTGCTCTATTTGAGTAGTAAAGTATAAAGCAAGTACAGGTATAGGACCGGTTATCCAGAATGCTCGGGACCAAGGGTATTCCAGATAAGGGGTCTTTCCGTCATTTGGATTTTTCATACTAAAAAATCAATAAAACATTAATTAAACCCAATAGGATTATTTTGCATCCAGCAATGATTAATTATATCTTAGTTGGAATCAAGTACAAGCACTGTTTTATTTTTACAGAAAAAAAAGAAATCAGTTTAAAAAAATCTTAATTATTTGATTAAAATTAAGTCTATGGGAGACAGGCTTTCTGTAATTTGGAGCCTTTTGGATATTGGGTTTCCGGATAACAGATCCCATATCTGTATTAAACATTGCTTACACATGATTAAAATGAGTATATAATATCACAGAATTTCTCAGTATTTAACTGTATTTGATAGACTTTCAACAAACTAGTGAAAAGTGATATATCTTTACATCAGTTGCTTTACCTGAGATTTCCAAGGAGGTTTTATACCAACGCATCATTTTTATATTTAAATAATGAATGATTTAATTAATGAAAGAAGAACAAGTTCACAGAAGAGTTTCAGGCTTTGATTACAAGCAAACTAATAACAACAATAAAATGGAGTCTTTGACATAGAAATTTAGGAAAACTTTTATGTATGTTATACTAGCTTAACTTATTTTCTGTATTGGTAAGACTACACCCTTGGCAATATATTATTGTCTGATGGCTTCAATTTATGATAGAACAATAGGAACACATTTACATTGTTTATAAAATGGACTGCATTATACTAAATTATACCAGCATTTGGCTTCACCTTTTTTACACTCAATTCAAGCAAAGGTTAGAATGCTATGTTTATGCTCTGTTTTTGTTTCCCCATTATGATGAACATGTATTTTAAAGCATGTGTTCCCTAGTTCTGTAAAATTATATTTGGTATGGGATCTATTATCCAGAATAATACAGGTATTGGATCTGGTATCCAGAATAAAACAGTACCTTTTACGTGATCCTAAATAAGATGTAATTAATCTTTATTGGAGCCAAAACAATCCTATTGGATTTATTTAGGTTAAATCTAATAATCCTATTGGAATTATTTCATGTTTAAATGATTTTTTGTAGACTTAAGGTATGGAGATCCAAATTATAGAAAGATCCCTTATTTAGAAAACCCCAGGTCCCAAGCATTCTGGATAACAGGACCCATACCAGTACAGGTATAGGACCCATTATCCAGAATGCTCGGGACCAAGGGTATTCCGGATAAGGGGTCTTTCCGTAATTTGGATCTCCATACCTTAAGTCTACTAAAAAATCAATAAAACATTAATTAAACCCAATAGGATTGTTTTGCATCCAATAATGATTAATTATATCTTAGTTGAAATCAATTACAAGGTTCTGTTTTATTTCTACATAGAAAAAGGAAATCAGTTTTAAAATTCTGAATTATTTGATTAAAATGGAGTCTATGGGAGACGGGCATTCCGTAATTCGGAGCTTTCTGGATAACGGGTTTCGAATAAGGGGTCCGATACCTGTATAAATAAAAAATAGACTCATACAAAGGCAAAGGGAATAAGGGTATCATTCACTTTAATAAAGAAAAAATTGTAGAATTTATTTAATTAAGATTCTCATGCAAGAATCTTTGGTAATACACAATTAAAATTAAAGACAATTTTAAAAACTGGAAAAAGCAGTTGGATAACTGTTTAAAACGTATGCATTTATTTTATTTTGAGCAAATATTAGGGTTTCACATAGGAACACTAAATACAAACAAGTAACAAAGAGTTGTTAATAGAGTGGTGTTATTTGCAATGTTTATATTGCACGTAGAATCCAGTAAATAAATCAATCATACTGGCAAGTGTGTTTAAGTTATCAGTACAATAATTCAACCTCACTTTGTATGTTGACTTTGCCTGTTTAAACCTTCAGGATTTGAGGCTGCTTTAATTTACTGCTTTGCAGATGGTGATTATAGAGGGATTTGAAAAGGTCTTTGCTAAAGCAGCAAGCTCTCCACTGGATTTGTTACTGAAGCCTGTTCATCTAGTGGATCAATACAGTGCGACAGCATTGGCCTGTCAACCGCGTCTCTTGAGGACTTGCTGTTCTGCTGAGGAACTTTCCCTGTTTCCGCTAAAAAATGGTTCACGTAGTTCATCTTCCTTTGTGCCACATTTTAGGCTCATTCTGCTCGATAAAAGCAGCCCCAGCACTCCTTAGCAGAGATTGGACAGTCTGTCAAAAAAGCACTATGCTAGTTACCAGCCAGCTAGATTCAGAAGCTATATCTGTTGTTTCACATTTTCATATAAATGTTTTTTATAATTAGTTCTGACAAAATCACCTTGCCAATAAACAAATGTCCTACAAGTTCACATTTTTTGACCAGCTTCAAAACAACTGAGGTGCCACAACACCTTTACAATATGCTATGAATCCCTCTGCAGAAAGTCCGCTCATATTGTAAAATACAATTATTTAGTAAAATTATTATTATGTCACAATATACAGTATTATATGCATGTTATAGAATCAATACTCACTCATTGTAAACTATGGAGCAGATTTAAAGTGTGATATTAGAACTCACCACA
This sequence comes from Xenopus tropicalis, assembly GCF_000004195.4. Taxonomy (NCBI): domain Eukaryota; kingdom Metazoa; phylum Chordata; class Amphibia; order Anura; family Pipidae; genus Xenopus; species Xenopus tropicalis. The sequence continues at coordinate 169,576,208 of NC_030677.2, forward strand.
ATAATGGGCTTATTTATCAATTTTCGAGATTCGACTTTTTCTAATTCAAATAAACTCGCATTTCACATGCTTGCTTATTTATTAATAATGAAAATGTGTTTGAATATAAAAGCTCAAATACCTAGAATTTTCGAGTTTACAAACTTGAATAAAACTCAAAAAATTCAAATGTAAAATATTGCTTGACTTTGCCCAAGACAGCTCCTATTGTCTTCTGTATAAACTTGCAAGCTTTTAGATGCTTTTAGATACCCAAGCTTTTAGGGTATCTGCACTTAAACGCTAGACATTCAAATTTTTGAAAAAAAATTCTTATTGTGCAAGTTTTAGCAATAAAAATCTTGAATCCTGGAAAAAAATCAAACTCAAATGTTGATAAAACCCCCCTTTGCATATGTATTAATGGGTGGAAGTTCACAATTTCATAAATGCACTTCTTAAAATCCTATAGTAGAGAGTACAGAGCAGAATTTTAGGGGCATTTACTAGCATTCGTATTAAATTTTTTTTCATGATTTTTTGTGACTTATTAAGGGGCAGGTTTATTATAATGTGAGTTTAGAGCTTAATACTTAAAAACTCACCCATGTTCTATTCATTCCTATGGGATTTTTAGAAATGTTTAGACAGTATGTTTAGATGGGTGAAAGTTAGAATTCAAATATTTTGATAAATCTGCCCCTAACCATCAAAACCACGAAAACAAAGAATACACAACTTTGTCATGAGGTCATGTAAAAGTAATAATTCATGCTTTTAGAGGTTTTTGGGTTTTTTTTCATTTAAAAGTGCACAAAGATTCATGGAAGGATAAAAAATGTGTGATTTTCATGTTCTTCATGTTTGCTCCTCATTTTAATTTGTTTGTGCTTTTTTAATTCATATATTCTAATAAATGACTAGACACTCATGGTTTTAGTGGAAATGAGTTTAGCTGTGGTTTAAAAAAACTCTAAAACCACAAAATCAGAATGTTAATATACCTGCCTCTTGCTGTGGTGAGTTTTAATTTCACACTTTCATAAATCTGTTCCTATGGTTTTTGGTTTATTAGATTACATTAAATAAAATATTACATGTGCAATGAACTACGTGTCCTAATTATCCACAAATGCAACTGGCTTACTTTTTTTTGCCAAATTATGGATCATCTTTCATCTTTTTAGGAGGATAATACTCCATGCCTGAGGAGTCTTGTGCTTTCATCGACCAAATAATAAAGATTCTCTTCCATTCACATCTTAATTACGAAAGATCAAAAATCAAACACAAAGCGCCTTTTTTGTACTTTTTTTGTACTGTTGCCCACACATAACAAGAAATAAAGCAACGTACAGTTTTATTATTATTTTTGACTCAAGATGCCACTGTCCACAACAAAGTAGAAAATATTCCTTTTGAATTACATTTTTCATTCATCAGTAATCACACATTTCTAGATAAACCAGAAGTTGAAAATATAAAAAATGTTACTTGGTGTACAAAGTTTAAAATGCATTAGGTCTTAAACCTTTAGGGCTCTGGCACAGGGGGAGATTAGTCGCCCGCGACAAATCTCCCTTGTCACGGGCGATTAATCTCCCCGAACTAGCATCCCACCAGCGAACATGTAAGTCGCCAGTGGGATGGTACACGCTGCGCAGGCGATTTCGGCAAATCGCCGAAGTTGCCTCGCACCGCCTGTGCCATCCCACCAGCGACTTACATGTTCACCAGTGGGATGGCAGTTGATGGCAACTCTGGGAGATTAGTCACCGCGAACAGGGAGTTTTGTCACGGGCGACTAATCTCCCCGTGTGCCAGAGCCCTTAGGGTGAAGACACACGGAGCTACTAGTAGCAGCTACTTGTCATGGCTACTAAAATAAACAATGCTGATCATTTACTAATAATTGTCTCTACGTGTGTTTTAGCAGAGGCAGTTGTCTATGGCAGGGTATTTTCTGGTGATGAAAACGTAGCTGCTACTAGTAGCTCCATTAGCAGTCAGTACGTAGAGATTGTATGCATGAAAATCCATCAGAAGGAGTGCTTGAATCAGCACCTCCCCTGGGTAATAGTATTGAGGAGAAACAATGGTATAAGCCTTGGCAAACCTGAAATGAGGAGGCCCATTTATTAACATTCTCATTTTCGTGGTTTTAGAGGTTTTTGCAACCATGAAAAAACTCATTTTCTCTAATACCAAGAATGCCAAGTTATTTATTAAAACAGCCTTTTAAAAAAACACAAATGAAGCAAAGATTAGCCAACTGAAAAAGGATTTTTACTTTCGGAATTGTCACAGTATTACCATAAAATAAATAGCAAAAAAACCCCATTTTTTTCAAACAAGAGTTTTAGCATAAAAAACACTAATTGTGAAAAAAATATGAATCTTAGTAATTACCTCCTGTATTTCCATTAATAGTATTGCTGGAAGCAATATATAAGGTACTTTTTAGATGGTATTTGACTCTAGCTAGTCAAATACCAAATACCTAGCTAGCTTTGTGAAATTTGTGCTCATGGTAACTGTTTCCTTGGATGCTATAATTTGGGGACTATCAGACACATATGCTGGGCCTGTCCCCAGGCAATTAGATTTGGTCCAGGGTGTATAATTTGATTTTTTCTGCTTCATAAGAACTTAAGGAAAAACCCACACAAAGCCCTGTTGGGCACCGTCCCTGAAGCTCTCACTAAACCTCAGCTATAGTTAGTTAATCATATACTGCTGGCAGCCTGACAGTCACTGGCTAAATCCTAGAAACAAAGGTCAATTCATTTTCCAAGCTATAAAGCGATGATAGATTGGATATTTGTTAAAGAAAAATTAGCCAGTATTACATTAGATAAACACACCCAATGTAAGAAAACATGGCTGCCCTGGATTGCCTACACATACGGAGAGACACTTACCCCCAACTGCCTACCACTCTAAAGTTGTTTAGCAGAGAGGGGCCTCCTTTTCCTTTAGCCTTTAATATTCATTTTTTATTCTGTTGTGATACCATACATTTTTCGGGCGTCAAAAGAATAGTCACGGGCATCAAAAGAATAGCCGCGCAACGAAATAATAGCCGTGCGACGAAATAATAGCCGCGGGCGACGAAATAATAGCCGTGCGACAAAATAATAGCTGCGGGCGACAAAATAATAGCCGCGGGCGGCGAAATAATAGCCACGCGACGAAACAATAGCTGCACAACAAAATAATAGCTGTGGGCACCGAAACAATAGACGCGGGCGACAATTTTTTTTTGCCGCACGACATTTTCGCCATTTCGCATTTCGAAAAGATTCTCGAATTTTTTGGCGAAGCGAAATGGAACAGATTCGCTCATCACTATTCACCATTTATTATTCGTAAAGAAAAAAAAAGGAAATATGGCTTCTAAAAGTGGTCACGGTCATGTAGAAGTCAATGGGCAGCTGTTTTGTTTCTGATCTTCTTTTGCTTAATTGTATTTTGGATTTTTTGGACACTCCATTTGTTAAAAATTCAAGTTTTCCAATTTTTTTTTCTGCATTTTTTTTGGTTCATGCTTTTTTAAAAGGCTGTTTTCATAAATCACTTGGCATTTGTGTTTTTTATGCCCCCCCCCCATCATATTAAATTATAATAATAAACCTGTCTCCAGGTATCTGAACCATACCATGATCAAAGTAAAATGGCGTAAACCAATTGTTACAGTATCTACACCTTCATTTCATAGGAATTTTATATTTTCCAGACTCAAACAAAATGCAGATGATGAGGTCATCAGTAAGAGGTTTCTGGCGTGTTCACAAGAAATGATCAATTGTACATATGTTCTAGAGTGAAAGAAAAAATAATAGTCGTGGGAAAACGTTCTGTAATGTTTTCAAGGAATAGATGACTGGCCAAGATAAAAAAGACAAATAGTAGATTACATGCATGCTGAGTGAAAGAGAAAAATAAAGCTGTAAAAGTGCTCAAAACAAGTCATTAGCAATCATTAAACAGCCAGCTAAACATGATATGTTAAATGTTTTCATTTCTAAGCTGTCTCCTGTCCTTGTTCCACTGGCTCCGCTACCTGCCTTCCAATTTGCAGGGGGCGTCCTCCAACCAATGTGTGTTTGACATGTAACCCTACCTTGGCTAAAAAGTGCCTTCTCCACTGCCATATTGTTTCCACTCTCTGGTCTGAAGTGTCCCAATTCATTTCCCAGTTTCTATCTACACCTATTCAACTTACCATAGAAATTGCATTGTTGCTATCTCCCTTCCCAGCTCTATCTCAGAACAACACATGCTAATTGCACAAATATTAGCAGCTACCCGCAGGGTTATAGCTCTGCAATGGTTAACCTCCTCACTGTCCATATCAATGGTTAAAGACAGATTTAAATTCATTCATTCTATGCACTATTTATCAGCTATTTTGGATGATAAACTGGAACATTACAACAATATATGGTCACCATGGGTCACTTACCTCTCTACAAAAAAAAACTGATTATTTAACAACCTCCCTTTTTAGGGCTCTGGCACACAGGGAGATTAGTCACCCGCGGCAAAACTCCCTGTTCGCGGGCGACTAATCTCCCCGAGTTGCCTTCCCCCTGCCATCCCACCGGCGAACATGTAAGTCGCCGGCGGGATGGCAGACGCGGCGGGGCGATTTCGGGAAATCGCCGAAAAAGACTCGCGAACAGGGAGTTTTGCCGCAGGCGACTAATCTCCCCGTGTGCCAGAGCCCTTAGTCAGTTCATACCAGTGATTATGATAAATTATGATAAATTGCGGACTATACTTTGCATAATAACTTCTCAATCAACCAAGACTTACCTGCCTATTGATTTTTTTAAATCTACAAGTTGCCCATTTTTTTCATGTTCTCTCCTTCTTTACCCTTTTTGTTTTGTAAAAAAAAATGTTTGATATCCTATACTGTAGTTACATTGTACTCAATTGTAAAGTGTTATTAAAAAAAGTTCCTTGTCCAGCTAGTGATGGTAGAACATGGGTCACACTGACTGGAGGTTGGACTAGATTACTGGGAGCTCCAGTGGGGGGAGTTAGAAAGCTGTAAGGCAATAAATTGGGGGCTAGGGGTCTGCTTCACCCATGTTTAAAGCCTTACTTTGACCTCTGCAGTAAGTTACATTTTATGTAATAAGTGCACACAAACCTTTCAGTAATAGTTGACACAATTGGTGCTGGGAGCAGGTCCGGTGCACATGGTACTTCTATTTGGAGCTATATTTTTTTGTGGTCTGATTCCCCTCATTGAAATCCTTTCACACAGCTGGGGTTCCTGTTCCCCCACTTTCTCTAGATGGTTTGTCCCTCTAGGGCAAAACTTTTTACTGGGCCTTGTTGACACCAGACTCCCCAGACACATCTACCTGGGTCAGAAGATGGAAGGCTAAAGAGGAAGTACCACCCCTTTTCAATCACTATAGTTTAGTATAACTGGAAGTGGTCACTACATCCTACCGTCCAAGAACAAATATATTTAAATAAGGTAATTTAGATACACAGACTTCTGTCTAAGAACTAGGGGAGCAGCACTTGTAGGGGATTTATGTCCGTAGGGACTAATATTGGCCCCTACAGACACCTAGGGGCACATTCATGAAAACGCGAGTTCGAATCCCGAATGGGATAAATTCGGATTGGATACGATAATTTCTTAAGATCACAAATATCACGAATATCATGAATAAAGCCATGCAGGTACGAAAAAGTCGCCGAAAATACGCTGATCGAACAATCGGAGTGTTCGTGGATTAGTAAATGTGCCCCCTATAGTGCTGTTATACTAGCCTATTTTTATTAAACCTTAAATATGGAGGAGCCCCAAAATAATGGATAGGCGGCTCATTTTAAAACATTATTAGGGCAAGATCTGTGTGAATGTATAATTGTGGGCCTTTTTTCTTGAGGTGTAGCCTGAAAGCCAGTTGGGATTAAATCCAGGAAAAACACATATATTATATTCTCTACATTACGCCAAGATGAATAATAACAGTCCTTTTGTTGATCTTTAACCATTTGACATGAGCTTAGACAGTTGATCTTGATGTAAAAAAGGCGAATAAACACTATCTAAACTGCCAAAAATAAATATATATTTATTTTTTTGTATGCAGACATACTTGATTCCTCATATTGAAAGGAAACCAAGTCTGATCCGTACCATTTTCTCACCCCTTTTAGGCTAGCAGTCATTCAAACCCCTCCCTCACTTTGTTCATTCAGGAACTCAAAGCTCCTCCATGGTGGGATTTTGGAAAGTATAATGAGGTCACTATATCCCCAAAATGTCTTAGCTATCATTTATTCAAGCTTTATGTGAATCAGATTTTAATCAGTGAGTACCCCACTTTTATAGCAGGTTCTGATTCTAATGGTTGCCTTGGAAGGGTTCTCTGGAAGTTATTGTTGTTGTTATCTCTGAAGAAAAGTGTAAAATTTTTCCATTTTAACTGTACAGTGTAGGGATGAGCGAATCTGTCCCGTTTCGCTTTGCCGAAAAATTCTTTTGAAAAATATTTTGAAAGATTTGCGTAACGGCGAAAAATTCACGAAACGGCGAAAATATTGTGCGTCAAAAAAATAGTTGCCCGTGACTATTTTTTTTTGACGCGCAACTATTCTTTTGACGCGGGCGACAATTTTTGGCCGTGTGGCAAACTTTTCCGCAGCAAATTTTTTCATCCGTTTCGCAAAACAATCTGCCAATGGCGAAACATGGAAATTTGCTGCGAATCCATGCCTGCCGAAACATTTTGCCCATCATTAGTACAGTGTACTACATAATGTATATATTATGCTTAAATTAAGGATCCTACTTTTAGGAATAAAGGAATTGCCTGCTACACTTGGCGCTAGTATAGGGAAAGCATAAATGTGAAGGAGGCAAATACACTGCCTAAATATGAGGTCACATATCTTTGTTGCATGCCTCCAAAAATACTTATGCTAAGGTTTAGATAATGATTCCTAGTTCATAAATGGTGACCTGGGCCGCCATCAGGGTTACGTATAAAGTTATGTTAAAACGTACGTAATGTATATAACTTCCGGAAAAGTTGCCTAGAAAACTTAAGAAACTGGCGTAACTTGGCGTAAACCTAGGTAACTTGCATACAAGCAAAAGAGAATGCAGAGAAGGGGCAGACAGGGGCAAACTCCACTCACCACCAATAAATGAAATAAAAGTTAAATTCCACTGCCCCCAATGAACTGACTCAGTGCTGTCCAACTGGCGGCCCGCGGGCCGCATGCGGCCCGCGACCCCCCTCTGTGTGGCCCCCCACCTGTCTGGCTGCTTTGATGGTTTACCTTTGAGTAAGCATTAAATGGTATCAGTACTGAGATTAACTGCCCCCCTGCATGGTTCTCACCTCAGATTCAGGCTGTAATCAGGCTGTATTGTTTAAATATGTAATCCCCTGTGTTTTTCACACCTTTTAATCTCTGCATTGTTCACCCCCTGCAGTGTTCACACCTCAGGCTCAGGCTGTAATCACCCCCATTGTTCACTTCTTCACACCTCAGACATAGGTACTGTAGGCAGAGTATGGCACACACAGGAAGGGTAGGGCAGGTAGAGTATGGCACATACAGCCAGCATAGGGCAGGTAGAGTATGGCACATACAGCCAGCATAGGGCAGGTAGAGTATGGCACATACAGCCAGCATAGGGCAGGTAGAGTATGGCACACACAGGCAGCATAGGTCAGGGAGGGTATGGCACACACAGGAAGGGTAGGGCAGACAGAGTATGGCACACACAGTCAGGATAGGGCAGGCAGAGTATGGCACACAGGCAGGGTAGGGCAGGCAAAGTATGGCACACAGAGGCAGCATAGGGAAGGCAGAGTATGGCACACACAGGCAGGGTAGGACAGGCAGAGTATGGCACACAGAGGCAGCATAGGGAAGGCAGAGTATGGCACACACAGGCAGGGTAGGACAGGCAGAGTATGGCACACACAGACAGCATAGGACAGGCAGAGTGCTGCCTGTGTGTGCCATACTCTGCTTTCCCTATGCTGCTTGTGGAAGGTGAACCTGGCAGGGGTTTGTTGTGGGAGTTTGTTAGCAGTTGGAAATAGCCATTAAATGGTCCCTAAGGTGTGTAATTATGTGCTGGGGGTTGCTCTGCTATCCACAGGGGAGGAGGAGGCATATGGAATTTAAGGGTATATCTTAATATGACATAATTCTTTCACATATGAATGATGGTTGATATCCCCACAGTAAGGACTAAGCATTTGGGATTTTGCTGTGCTACCACCATTGTGAAAAAATAGGTGTGGTTTGAAGTAGGTGTGGTTTCAAAAAGGGGAGTGGTAAAAACTGGCTTCCATTAGCGGCCCTCCACCATGTATGCTAGAGAAATTCCGGCCCTCAGCACCGTAGAAGTTGGACAGCACTGAACTGACTGATTAATTAGTACATTTATTATTCATTGTAACTATTTATTTAAACTGCTTATTCTAGTGAAACATCAGCTGTTTATTTTGGGAGCTATTTACTGAATTATATTAGTGTCTCCTACATGAAGTATCAGCAGGAGTGGCTGGTTATTGGGTCCCACAGCATCACTGGACCCCTACGCTTACGCAATTTATGTAACTTGTGCAAAAACTTTGTTTTTGTTACTTCCCCCAATTAAAAGACTGACTTATTACCACATTGTTTTTTCTATATTTCTTTTACTATTTTTATGAACCACTACTAACTAGTTATTGGGCCCCTAAACTTATACAGTTTAAGTAACTTATGCAAAAGTATACGTAACTTTAATCTCAAGCAATGGCAGCGCAGAGCTGGGGCAGGAAGGAGATTAAACTTAGGGCAAACTCCACTTGCTGTTAATGAACTGTTAATTAGCACATTCATTAATGAAACTCTTTCGATGAACTGCCTATCATAAAGTAACATCAGCTTTTTGTAATGTACACACAAGGGGCATGGGCAAAATCTTGGTACTGCACGCTTGTGTTCATGGGGGGGATTAAATAACCTGTGCAGGGCCCCAGAGTTTCTGATGGTGGCCTAATGGTGACTCCATCTGTTATCCTGCACAAATATCGGAAAAATACTGCCATTGCAAGAAACCAGAAGGTTAGTATGTTCTGACATTGGGGAATGATGAAATATAACTCAAGCCTTAGTGGCCCAGGTTCAGTACTGATACTGACACAGCTTCTTTATAGAATCTGTTAAATCTTGTTTAATTGCAATGCATATTTCCTTTTCTTTAGTCATGATTATATATTTTATTTTATCACTTTGTGAGTTATGAAGGTTCCTTTATGTCAATAAGTGCAGTGAGTAATGCTCAATTTTGAGTGCAATCACCATGTTTTTTTCCCCCATGAGGGGGTGATGTGATTGGAACAACTACTCTGCTTCTACCGCAATTGCAACTTGTGTGGAAGCATAATTTCTGGTGTTCTGCCAATTCAACGGTGCCTTGGTGATATGTCTTATTGGCGACACCAGCACCATAACTTATCATAAGGCTGCACTAAATAATGCTGTTAGATCAGATACTGTTCTGAATGGGTTATAACTTCCAAACAGTGTTTATGTTAGTAAGCACCCCCCCACTTTGCTCTAGTTGTCTTTATAAATGTACTATCATTAACTTCAAAATACAGGAGTAAATAGCATTCAGTTCAATGCAAAGCAGTATCTGTGCTCTCGTCCTATTTTCCTTCCATTCATTATTTTTATGAACTTTACTGCTCTTTGTGATTTTATCCCTCTGACAAACTGTTTATGGAAAAATGCACTGATTGCTGGAAAGATCAGAGGAGCAAGAAATGGAAAAATATTTTCAATTGACCTCATACCTTCTAAACTAAATACAAATCTTGTCATAACTGAAAATACAGCTAGATTACAGTTAATCGTATAAATATAAATTGTGACAGAAACATTAAAGCTTCAGCACACCCTCATTTAAAACAATAAAACACCTCAATATCGGTCACTTATACATGGCAGCACATAAATATTAGAGAAATGTACAAGTATATAATTACAGCTTTTACATTTTATAGACTCTGTATCTATTTATTGCCCATAAAAGCTATTTAATGTGAAATGTCAGGTTAGACAGATGGAAATTCTATATGCATATTGCCTATTTGGGCTTTGGTAATGGAATAGATATTCATTATAATGAAATGTAACAAATAGTAACTTTACACATTTATGATGCTACCTATTGTAAACATGTTTTATTAAATGCTTACTTTATGACCTAATAATCCTTTATATCAAAAGGTTTAGCCTTATTTTCACCTGGACTAGCAAATATACATGATGAGGTTTATTATGTAGAGGTGTATAATCTCCCTTTAAAGGGGAGGGAAACGTTAGATGCTTTTTTGCGAATACATTTTCTATTTTTCACCTCAAGACCTGAGAGTGCGGTACCTTCTATGTTATATATATATATATAGACATATATATATATATATATACATAGCTGCAGCAGAAAGCACTCACGGCTCCAATTTGTGCAAAAGTATCAAAAGTTTTATTGCTCCACGCTCACATCAACGCGTTTCGATCCACCAGGGACCGTCGTAAATGTAGGGGATCCCGTCGTAAATGTAGGGGATCCCCTGTAGTTGGATCATGGTCTTACTAACCCAGGCTTTGTGCCCCAATACCTTACAGGCCAAACACAGAGGTAAGCCTTTCTTACTTACAAGGCAATAGGATCATACAGCCCCTGTTTCTCCAAAGATTATTCTTACATTTAAAAGCCTAGATCCTTTTCTTGGGAAACCAACCCCTGCACAGCTGCTGCCTAATCCCCAAGCAGTTACCTGTCTGGGAATCCAGTTCACCTGGAGTCGCCGACTGGAATGAAGGACTCACCCACTCTTATCCATTGACTCCAGGGACTCCGTAAACCAGCTGTTACTGAACCGAAACAATAGGACAATAAAACTTTTAAATATGTTTCCCTATTGTAAAACCGGCATTTCCTGAATTTGCCACAAATATAACATTTTGAGGAATTTATAGTTTTGCAAAATTTTGTATCATCACAAAAATAGAAACAGTACTTACAATGCCACCATTTATGGTCATTAATATATAAATTTAAAGCAAAGAAACAAGGACAGACTGAGGTACCGGTCCAAATAGTAAATGTTCCATTTACCACCATTCTTTATAATCTATCCTTTAACCAGTTTCCTATCCAAGGACAAATATGTTCCAGGTGCAGATTTATCAATGTTCGGATTTTAGAGTTTCTTTAAACCATGACTAAACTAATTTCTACTAAAATCACAGATGTGTAGTCATTTATTAAAAGATCTGAATTAAAAAGCATGAATGGCAAAAAAAAACCTGTGGAAAAAAACAGGAAAATTACAATGTTTTCGTATTGTTGCACAAATGAAATCGTAAAAAGAACGCCAAAACGTCTAAAACCGCAAAGCAAAGAAAGATCTGCCATTTGTAAAAAGGACACCTACCAATGACTTCTACATGATCTGGACAGCTTTTAAATGGCATATTTTTTCTTTCATATTTGTCTCAGTTTCGTTGCAAATAATATTTGTCACATAAATGAATAAATGGTGAAAAAAATTTTGTTTTTCTTTAACAATACTGTATTTTTTTTGCAAAAATATATTTTATACATATAAATAATATATACTGGCAGTTAAGTAGTCAAGATATGACATCCCACCGGCAAGAATGTAAGTCGCCGGTGGGATGGCATACGCGGCGCCGGCGATTTGCCACGTATGCCATCCCACTGACGATTTTCATTCTTGCCGGTGGGATGTCATATTGGGGAGATTATTCGCCTGCGACAAGGGAGATTTGGCGCTGGTGATTAATCTCCCCATGTGCCACAGCCCTAATGCAAAAAATCCTATATACACAGAATACCTATATGGAAGCAGATAATTATATTTTCAAAAAGATATACCCCATATACCCCATTTACTATACATATAATTATTATTATTATTAATAACATGTATTTATAAAGTGCCAACATAATCCGCAGTACTGTAATATACAGATCCTTTATATTGTATCATAAGCTGTACATATTTTAGATTTTGCAATAACTTATTGTGTGTCAAAAGCAACATATGCAGATATTATTGATTCTAATCGTAGAAGGAGTTGCTGGCCTTTTTGCCATACAATACTAGGGATACTAGTATTTATACTTGTAGAAAAGCAAAGGAAAAGAGAGAAACATACAATTTCTTCTCACTTACCAGTCTGCAGACAACTTCAGAGGGTACATAAAATGAAAGTCTAGTCAAATTGCTGCAACAAATTCTCTAGCACTGAATTTCTGCTTTTATCAAGGAGCAATACTTGAACTGATGTTAGACAGGCAGCTGAAAGGTCAATGAGTTCCCTTGGTTGCCTTTTGTCAAGGGTTTTTGACTTGTGTGTGAATACGAATGCCCCATGAGGAAAGCAAAGTTAGATTCCCTGTCATGCGGAAGACAGCTAAGAATGTGAAAATGTTACAAAAAGCATGAGGGACTTCAAGCACACCTTCAATACAATGCTGATGCCAATCGTTTCCCATGTAAACATGTACACATGGATGTTTTGGATTTGTTCTGTCAGCTTTTGGTTGTGGAACAAATTATTGTACAGCTCTGAACCTTGAATACAAACTCACTTAAAGGTCTAAGTAGAGTTCTGAATCTAATAAAATATAACACCCTTAGTGATCAGTCAAATACACTGAGCTGAACTTCATTCAGAAGCAATAATGGGTCCTCTTTTTCATACAAAGACATTTAACCCACAGTTTCCCATTCATTGTTGGGACTATTTCATTCTACAGGCTAATGCCACATGTAGCATATGGCGCATATTTTCAGCAAGCTGAAAAACGTCTGGCGAAAATACACCCCATGTGCTTAAAACTCCCCCTACCTGTGCCTGCACTGAATGAATTGAATACGCTCGCGGGCAGGCACATGTAGCTGATATCCACATAAAGATGGGAGAAAATATGAAGTTTTGTGTTTTTATGTGGATATCAGCTACATGTGCCTGCCAACGAGCGTATTCCATTCATTCAGGTGCAGGCACAGGTAGAGGGAGTTTATATATATGGAGCGCATTTTCGGCAAGTGTTTTTCAGCTTGCTGAAAAAATATGCCATAGGGTTCTAGAGCTTAGCAGCAGCATTGAGTTCTAACACACCACCTCCCCCCCCATACCTTCAGCATGAATACTTAACCAGCAGACGCCTGTGTGTGATACTTTAGGAGCTGTGGAGCTATATATTGGCACTGAAGCAGGGTTTTACATAAGAGCTGTTTTATGCAATATAATTTTGTAGAGACCTACATTTTGGTGGTATAGTTTACCTTTAAACACTTTCAATCTAAGATGCATACTTAGCTTTGAAGGTTTCTGCTTCATTAGAAAGCATGTTTGTATTACACTACTGAAAAGTTTTGCAGTAAGAAATAACACTTTACTGTAATTTCTAGAACTAAGTAATGTATATTTTGCAGAAAACATATCTTCAATTGCCATGCTGATATGGGAAAATGGATCTGAGACAGGCATGCCAGTCCAAACAAATACACACAGATCTTATCCAGAGTGTAACTGCATTTGTTCAGGTGGTTAGATTTATTGCATTAATACCTAATATACACTTCTCAGACTTTATAACAACGTGATAGCTCTTAATCTTGATGTTATCATTTTTTTAGGGAGGCAAAGTTACATTTTGCTGAAAATGTTTCTTTTTTCACAAAGAGCATACTTAAAAAGGGATGTTATCAAAAGGTAGGAAACATTTGTTAACTTCACCATAAACTGCTATCGATAGATTACAAAGACAGATGCCATGAATCAAAGTCTCCCAAACTTTAAGAAAAAACATCTAAACAGTTTCAAGGTTTGTGTGTATATTCTATATTGTATGTGTGTGCACATAAGGTGTGTGCGGTAAACTTCACTTGTAGTAATCTATATTGGGAAATTAAAACGTAACCACTAATTTAGGTTGTGATTCTTAAATAAAAATAATAGAAAAATTCCAGTATACCAATGGTTTTACAATAGCAGAAGATATAGCAGGGACTCACTATTAGCGCACATAATAATAGGCGTTAATTAGCGCGCATGCGGTAAATGCTGCATGCAATATCGCGTGTAAATTAGCACAAGTATGCTTATAGTGAATTGTACGTAAAGTGGCGAAAATTTAGATGCAATCACATTTTTATCGCACGCTATAAATAGCGCACGTTTTAACGCACTTTAGTGAATCAGCCCTTATGTGTTTAATGTTTATGATACATTTTTGTTTTATTGCATCTGTTCTTAGGATATGTGAGCTTCCTGTATGTTCTAGTATGGATTACCTGCTGGGTAATGCACACCCAAACCCCACATATTTACTGGTAAACTCCTCGGTGTGTGACCCTATCACAATATTTTGTTTTACAATGAAAGCTTTCATAATTACTTTCTCACAAGTAGGACAAACCTGATCACCCCAATTTGTCCTGGTTTAAATAAACAATGATGCCCAGTACAAGGCAAAATAAGAATATTTTTGAGATCAGACAAGGTAATTTAGGAGCCGTTTAGCACAATACTTTATTCTGCACCTGCAGTGTCCGTTATAATGAAAGCAATTTTTTTCCTTGTTAGTTTAGTGCTCTAACATCACTCAGCATTATAATGCCTCTGCCGAAAAGGTCACACGTTTTCCTATCAAAACATTTCTTTGCTGTTTCTTCACCCATGGGTATACACAGAAACAACAATCGATATGAAAACATCACACAACTCTTTGACTTACCTTCAGAGCAATATCTGTAAGAGCAGCAGTCTACTGGGAGCTCTTTTCCAACAAAACCTTCTTCTCATTACAAGAAAAAATACTTTAAATTCTAATCACCTGAAAAAAATTCTCGATATTTTGTAGACAAAGCAAATCATTTGTGATGTTCAATTAATTTTTTTTTAAAAACTGCACACTGAAGACTTAATACATGTCCTACATGTAATAACTGGATTTGCTGAATATTTCCCAACCCTTTTGTATTTATTCTGAAATAAATAAAATGCTTAATGAAGTAAGAAGCATTGTTATGATGCTAATTTAAAATTGTTTTAGTAGAAGGCTGATGGTGACTTCCTTGTGGTGTTTTAATGATGGATGAAAGTGACTTTAAATGCACTTAAGTGTCCTGAGGCTGCACTTAGACAATGGTCTGTTGAGACTCATCAGTGCTTCATTGCATTGAAGTCTTTGTAACTGCCCAAACTCTGCTGCAAAGTAACTTACTTTTCCCAGGAGCACAAGGTCATTAACACTGGTTATAAAATTAGTCATGAGTGAATCTGTCCTGTTACACTTTGCCAAAAAATTAGCAAAACAGCCCTCACTTACTGCCCCCAGGTTTGTGGTTCATGGGTAATAAAAATTGGGAGTCTCATCTTTGGGAATAACACTACCAATGATATTGAAGCTTGGTTAAAAAGAAAAAGAATAGAAAAAAGGTAGCAAAACTAAAGAAAATATACATATACATAAAGGTAAATAAGAGATAATTAGAACACTATAGGGATAATTTATATTTTTCCAATGAGCAAGTGGTAAAACATGAAGGGGTGCAAAAGTGTGCCGCTTAGTGTTCATTGACGTGCAAGTTAGGAATGGGTTGGGGCTGGAGGGGGGATGCTTACATGACCCCCCCCTAACATGGGCAGTACTCTGGTTAAGGGGCTATCAATGTGCAAGTTATAAAAAAAAAGGTCAAGAGAACCAAGAGCACTTAAGGAGTGTTGAAATTAATATTTCAAATATTTTTATCATTTTATTAATTCGATGTTATGAAAAAGGAGCAAATACTAGTAATAGTGAGTGTGCATCTTTCCAGTATACTACTACTTGTGCAAATCTGAATTTGTCCCTTTTAATACTGTAGGTTGAATGACTAGTGTGCATGTAAGATTTTACGCTAGACGGAGTACTATCCAATAAATATGGCCACTTGTTGAAAACTGCAGGAATTCAAACTAGTATCAGCAAGGTTGTCAATGGAAGAGAAGTGAACCTTGTTGTCTTAAAACATTGTGTTAAGCAGTTTGTTAGCCCAAAACATGGACAGTTGAACATATGCAAAACCATACAAACTCATGCAAAATCAGACTGGACAATGAAGGTTGCTGAGCCATTAACATTTGGCATGTCTGACCTGACATAATGGTCAGTATTTACTGCAAACAGATTAGATGGAAAATGGAATGATTGTGTTGAGTAAATAATAGAAACTACCGACATCTTTGACTATGGTGTGCTGAGTACACCAAGAATCATATCAGAATGCCTATGCTTGCTTAGATACTAAATACCATACGCACAAATTTACTTATATGGAAATATAAGTACTTATATGGGAATATAATATATGGCAAATATAGTGGGTTTATTTAGGAGCCATGCCTACTTTAATTTGCATTACATTTATGATGTTAGACTGAAGATGGTGTCATTTCTGTCCCCAACTTTCTCCAAAAATGTAATAGACAATATGTTTATTAAGAAACAGAATATGTACTACACCATAAATAAATGCATGATGAAGTGTTTGCCAGGTTAAGGCTATGGGGAGGATTGCTAAAAGGCAAGCTCCTATGAAAGAGTAGAAAAGGGTTATCCCTTTTTAATCCAGTTAAGGCGAGTAGTTGCTTTCCTTATTATAATGTGACAACTATGAGGAATGTGAAACTATGATGTGTACAGTCCCAAAGGTATGTCTGCTTATTATTATTTGCTTTGTGTCATAGTCATTTTCCCTCAATGATCAATACTGTCTGCATCTAACTAGGATTTCAAAAACGACATCTGTCAACTTTTCATAGGTACAATTTATTACAAGGGATCTGATGAGGATCCAAACGTGTCTCGACATGGTCACTGATAGCAGCCTGCAATAATATTCATAATAATATTTACGTACGCTCTGTTTAATGCAATCTATAACAGAAATAAATCATTTGTTTATAATATTATAAGTGGACTCATACATTTAAATATGTAAGAAATTAAAAGAGGAAATGGTGTTATTTTAATATGAGTGTGTTTATTTGATGTATCAAATATAGACATCTAGACCTTGTGCAATAAAAGTGTAAAGTTGTTTTAGGTCTAGTCACCTATAGCAACCAACCAGATGTTTGTTTTTAAATTGCAAAGCAGTTAAGGGGTTATGTAACAAAAGGCACTAAGTTTGCCCAGGCGCAGTAGTCGACAGCAACCAATCAGCAGGAAGCATTTACTGGTCATCTGTTTAAAAGTAAACATCTTATTGGTTGCCATGAGTTACTGCTACTGGGCAAACAGTGCCTTTTATTACATGAGGGGGTTAATGTTAACTTCTAAGTCAGTGACTTTGGGGGGGGGGGGCACAGCTGAAAGCAGGAAGCAGAGTTCTGGCTATTATGTTAGACATCTGCGCACTCCAGCTTTTATAGATTACATTTTTGCCTAACAAATATTTTTTATTTTGCGCAGTTTTTTTTTTTTATTTTACCCAGTTTCATTTCTACACTGAACTGTTCCTTTAATGAATTGCTTCACTATACCCTCTATATTGCATCCATTTTAATGCAATCACATTTGCGGATGCACAAGAATAACATTTTACCCTGCAACAATATGCAGTTAGTTTAAATAACAGTTGCACAGTCCACACATTGCACATTAGTTGGGGTCCTCAGAAGCCACAGCATTTGCTGTTTCTTCTGTTATCTACAGTACTATCAAATATATATACAGTGGTATAATGTGCCTCAACTAGGCTTTCCTGCAAAAGGAATTTTGGACTCCTCAAGACTTACACCCTCCATGTTCATTCTTGCTGCCAGCACCATTCTCTCCCTTGTACAAATACGTTCACTGGCAGCAAAAATATGGCAGAAAAGATAAAGTAAGATGGAGCCATACAGCAGACCCCTGGCCAGTTCAGGTGACACTTTTGCCCAGGGCCCTGTGGTCAGGGGGTTTGCTTCTGGTACATACAC
Source organism: Xenopus tropicalis (assembly GCF_000004195.4). Taxonomy (NCBI): domain Eukaryota; kingdom Metazoa; phylum Chordata; class Amphibia; order Anura; family Pipidae; genus Xenopus; species Xenopus tropicalis. The sequence goes on from NC_030677.2 coordinate 169,594,247, forward strand.
CACTGTTGGTATACATCTGGTAAGGAGTACCTTACTCCTAAAATCCACTTCATCCCTAATCCTCTTTGAAGCCTGAATTAGGCTTGGTAATTATTTTAGGGATGCATCCCATTTATAATCATTTGCTTCATCGTGACTGAGTGAGCCAAATCCAAATACCAGACATCTGTAATTTAACTAGAACCTTGAGGTTAAGCAGGAAACACAGGTGGTTGATAAAGAAAGTTAAAGTGGAACTTAATCCTGATAATGAAAGAATATACACTATGAAAGAAAATACAATTCCAAACAATTATGCATTCATGAACGTTGTAAATAATTTTAAATAAATGTTATTGCTGTCAAAGGTAGTATCTGTCTGGCCATTTGTATATTCTACAGGATTTAGCCAGGCTGTTGCAACACTGGTAGTAAAAAGTCAGCTTTTCTCCAAATAATCTGACTTCACTTCCACAATGTCTTTTGTGCTTTTTTACGGCCCAGTTAATCACAGAACATGCAAGACATTGTAGAAACTGGCGTCTTGGCTGATGGAACTGGATTCTGAGACATTATTTTAAAATTCAGGAGAATAGAATGGGAAAGGCAGATAATGCTTCAATATCGAATACATTTACTAATAATATTAAATTCACGGCATGTTTGTAATGAATGTATATCGGAAACTTGTTTGCAGTGCACTAGACCAGTAAGAGCTAACTGTTGATTCACTGCTGTGGGTTGTGGGGCTAGAGTAAATATTGTTCACGTTGCTGCATGACTATGTTAGTCCGTAGTTGACCAATGTACCTGTTTCTTATTCACACCCTATTCTGATTCTGTCTTTTTAAAATGTATTACGATTTAAAAGGCTTGAGAAAGGGCTAGAGCCCAAACGTTGCCTGTTCTGTTGGCACAATAAAGACCTTTTTCACTTTATTCGGGGTGCTGCAGCGTGTTGTACTGCAAAGTTATATTTGGTCCTTGGCAGTGGGTTCAGCCGTCAGCACCCGACGCAACAATAAGTGGTCGTTATAGGTGAGCATTACCAATTTGTATTTGGATTTTGATTTAAAAGATTATAATCACCAGAAGGTTTAATTAGCTCTTATGGTGTTTTTTCTGCATTACTCTATCCCCTGCTCTTTTCAAGAAATACATTAGCCTATAGTCAATGCAGTAATGCAATGTAAACCTTTACTAATCCAGCAAAATACCTTTCTTCAGTCTCTGTAAAAAAAAGGTATACTTGCACATTTCTTTCGTTTAGACTTTGCTCTTGTCATCCAAGAAACAACAGAACCCAGCGGTGTCAATTATATTTGATTGACTGAGTAAAGCACACACACAAATACGGGAAAACAATGGACACAAAAATCTATATATGACTCCCCTTGTCAGATGGAATCTTGTCTCTTCCATACTTATTCTGGATGGTGTCCTGCTGCTACAGAATTAAATGTTTCCTCTAGCCCCTAAACTAGCACCAATTAAGTTAGTGGGGTCTTCAAAAGAGTCAGATGACTCCCTTGGTGATTGAATCCAACTTCTGTTCAATAAATAAGACCTAATTTATCAGTTTAACTCCAGTTTTTCGAAAACTAATGTTTAACAGCGTTATGTATTTTGTGCAGTAGGTGGGCAGTGTGCCACGATTGCAGCAATGAGAAATTGACTAACATCTGGCCAGTGACTAGACACATTTTTTTAAAAAAATTTAAGCATCTGTATTATTCCCCAATGATTCTTTCTAACATTTTGCTGTCCTTCTGGAAAATAAATAGTTAATTGACTTTTTTATGACCTGTCTGGTGTGCAGAATAGAAAGACGTTCATCAAGATACCTGAGCTCAGAAGCAGAAGAAGCAAAAAGAAGTTTTAGTTTAATATCTGCCTTGTATTACAATTTTATTCTGGGAAAACACTTAGGGGCAGATTCATGAAATCACAAGTTCGAATCCCGAATGGGATAAATTCGGATTGGATACGATAATTTCTGAAGATCGCAAATATCATGAAAATGCTTATGAAAAAATCGTATTAGTCACGATAATATCGTATTGGCGATCCGAAAGTCACGAAATTTTCGTACCAAACTATTGTAAACAGCGGGAAAACATTTCCGTTTTTTTCTCGCAAGCGTATGAAAAAGTCGCACGGACATCGGAAAATGTCGCACAGGCAACGAAAAATTCAGCAAAAATATGTTTGGAGCATCCGTGTCTTAGTAAATCTGCCCCTTAGGGTTTGGGTTGAATTAAGTGAGATTTCCAAACTTGTACATTAAAAAACATTATAAATTAGTAAATACATTATAAATAGAAATAATAGCAGGTTTACCCTTAGTTTACCATTGTGGGTTCAGGTTGGGTGCATGTCAGAATGGGGTACACTCCCAAGTTTCCCTGTATTGGAACTTATGGTGTCCACAGAAGTAGCACACAGAGTTAAAAGACACTGGTACAGATTGGGTGCAGGTTTTACAATCTTGTGGGTTAGAGTTGGGCATGGGTTAAAGTTTTGCAGGTTAGGGTTTAGGGTTGGGTTCAGGTTGATTTTTTTCCTTTACTTTACATAATTTTGATCTCCATATGTTAAGTCTATTAAAAAGTCATTTAAACATTAAATAAACCCAACAGGATTGTTTTGCTTCCAATAAGGATTAATTATATCTTAGTTGGGATCAAGTACAAGGTACTGTTTTATTATTACAGAGAAAAGGGAATCATTTAACCATGAAATAAACCCAATAGGGCTGTTCTGCCCCAATAAGGGGTAATTATATCTTAGTTGGGATCAAGTACAAGGTACTGTTTTATTATTACAGAGAAAAGGGAAATAGTTTTAAAAATTTTTAATTATGTGAATAAAATGGAGACTAAGGAAGGTGGCCTTCTCGTAATTTGGAACTTTCTGGATAAAGGATCCCATACCTTTATTATTAAAAGTTAAGAAAATTAGGGCTGCTAAATGCAGGTGTCACTTAATCACTTAATATGCATATGAAATGTCAGGAGGGGTCATTTGTCCATAATCACAGATAAACAATGGCTTTATGTAGAACACTTGTAGGGAGGGCAACCAGCAGTTCTCATACTTGCACCATGTGAATGGCACACCACTTCCAGGCAGTCAAGCAGAATAGTACCTTTATTCATACATCCAGGGGATTCACAGCATCCAGGCACATATCCACAAAATTCTGGGCCTTGTAACATGTACATTTGCTCATTATCCAGAGGAAGTCAGTCCTACCAGAAGTAGCTACAGTAGGTTGGGTTGTGATGCTGTCTCCAGTCTCCATCGGATCCCAAAGCTCATCAAACCCTTCTCCTGGCCTACCCCTATCTGTTTGGGTCCCTATCCTGTGGATGTTCCACTAGGAAAACTATTTCTCTTCTACCCTCCTCTGTGGGGCAATAGGACACCTAGTGCCTGCTCAACTATTAAGCTGCCCTTCTCTGACCTGTCCTTACCCTGTATGCCTGGTCTTCTCTTCCTCCCAGATGGTGTCTTCACTGAGCTCTCCAAAAAAGTCCCCATATCCAGGATGTTGTTCCCCTTTTATACCCTGTTACCCCCCACTGCCCCTACTGGTAGGGGTTCAGTATTACAGCTACCTAATGTCCCAGATATACTGCCACCTACTGGCCAATCAAAACAAAAGGGGCCCCTTAAAGGAGAAGGAAAGGCTAGAAAAGAGTTAATCTCAAGCTGCAGGCATACCTTCAGTTGTCTCAATAGTGCCCTTAAGTCTCCCCATATTTCTCCTGTTCAGATGATCAGAAGCCAAACAGGAAGAAAAAACGCTGAGCTCTGTAAAGAAAGTTCCCATAATGCGAGGGTAAAGAGATGTTTTCCTAAAAACTTGTTAGCAATAGACTACTGTAACATACTGAAGGCAATTTAAAGGCGAACTACCCCTTTAATGTGCTATTTTTTATCATTTGTTCTAAATGGGACCTGGCAATGAGAGCTGCAAAGTGTCTGAGTTTCTAGCAAGACATATGCAGTGCGCCAGGTGCTACAAGGTGCAATGAAAGGCAGCGTACCACTATAGAATAAAATCACTTTCTACCCCTTTAGCTCTTTTTTTCATTCTAAGCAGTGCCTGGCAGTGAGAGCTACGGATGGTTAGAGTTTCCAAAAAAAGAGCTTTGCATTGTGCTGGGTTCTGCCTTGAGAGATAAAGAAACAAAGATGATTGCTAAGGGACAAAAATACTTCTTGTTTTTTCAAAAAAAAGAGCAGTGATTAAATTCACTGGGGGGTGTCTAACATATTGGCACCCCTCCTAGTGAATCCTGTTTCCTTGTTCTTTTAATAATAGACTGTTCTATAAAATACTAAATCATATTGTTATTAAATGTAAGCTACTCCTTTACTTGCTAATTCTAATTAGTTGATGTTTTCATTAGGTACAGTATGAGGGTATAGCACATTTTGCATCTGATCCCACCATTTCAACTATACAAAAGGGGTGTTTTCTAAAAAAAAAAAAAAAAAAAAAAAGGGGGTGTTGTATTTGGGGGGCGTGGTCACAAAGGTGGACGTGTTCAAAAAATTTTGCCACACTGTGAGCAGCCAATCTTTTTGTCCAGCTTTACAGCCTCGTTATTTAAATAAGATAGTGTGGTTCCTTTCTTCAATTTAAAGAGATACTGACACCAGAAATGAGACATTTTTATCATATAATTTTGCTATAAATCTACTGCCTGATGCTCTTAGTTTATCTACATTATCTGATCCCCCATGCTCCCCTATGAGGGGGCGCCCATATTTGTGCAGCAGGAGGCCGTTAGCATTAGAAGTTATAACTGACAGGCTGAGAAGGGACAGTCAGGTTAGCAAAACACTCAGGTTTAGGAACTTCAAGTAACAATAACTTACAAAAGCAGCCCTATCAGTGGAAACTGATCAACATGACCTATAGGGAACTTTTAATGTACATTAATATTTTGAAGAGTTATTTTTTTTCATGTCAGTTTTACTTTAAAACAGAGGCCCACAAGGTCCTGGGTCTCCTATGCTGGAGTCTGGTAGCAAAAATAAAGTTGCATGCATATTAATCCATATCTAATTCATTAAATAATAGCTCCAATATGAGGTGAGCAAGGAAGCACGTTAATAAAGCAAATCGCACTATATTCCATTGAGAATAAAATTAAGAACAGTCCCCTCGTGAACATCAGTTTCCTTATATATCCACTCTTTCAGACAGTTACTGCTTTAAATTTATAAGAATATAACATGATTCTTGCTCAGCACACAAAAATATGGTTTTGAAGAGAGACGGAAACTAATTATTGATCTTTTTAGGAAAAAAATAAATAAAGTTCAGCACAGCTTCATCTGTCCCCTGGGTCCTCAGGAAAAAAAATGAAATCTTCTTCCACCAGACCTCAGTGTGATGAAATAAATTAGTATAATGATTTATGTTTACTGGTTTAGTCAATTCTGATAGAGATTATAGAGACAAAATGACAAAGTGCTTTAGCAGCAAACTTAAATCATGTCAGCCAATCTTTAGTTTTTCCTTACTCTAATTGCTGACCCTGTTCATTTATCTTCCCCAGCAATCTGAGGAAGAAATAGTAGTTTAATCAGTGCATGTGCAAAATACAGGAGATAAAAAGTTTAGTCTAATTTGTCTCCGTAAATTGCAATGCCTTTAACATTAAATGTTTGCTTTGAAGGGCACTTAAAAGTAATTTTCTAGGAAGATAGTTGAAAATATGTGAGGACATATACACTTTAATTTTGCTCTTGTAAATTGCAAGTATTAGATATAGGAGAAGTCTTCTTATTGATTAGTATTCACGGGGGGACTCATTTTCTAAAGAGGCATGATCCAGAAATTGGCATGTTCACGCTAGCTGCCACATTTCTTCTTTTGCATATGTCTGTGTATCATATCCAGTATATTGGGCACTTTAACTTGTATATTGAACACTCTGCCTAAAGATCAGTGGATAAATACAACATCAGCAAGGGATTTTCATTGCTAAATCTGATTTCTCCTGCTAATTATGACATAGCAAGAAGTTGCACACAAAGATTACTGCAAGGGTAGAACTGGTAACAAGAATAAATGGGGTAAAGGTGGCCATAAAGATCCGCTCACCTGGTGAGGTCGCCAAGCGAGCGGACCTATGGGTGGGCGATATTAGGCGAATTTAGGCTAATTCAGTTATTTGGCCCTGGGGCCAAACAATTGAATTAGAATGACGGTAATGGGCGCAGTCAGTTTGGGGACCGCATCAACGAACCAATGTGATCCCAATCCGACTGAATTTTTTAACCTGCTCGATCAATATCTGGCCAATCTCAGCTCAGTCGGGCAGGCCCGTCATTGCTGCCCCTACACGGGCCAATAAGCTGCCGAATTGGTCTAAGGGACCGATATCAGCAGCTACAATTGGCCCATGTATGGCCAACTTAAGCCCTCCATGCTGTAATTTTTTTGTGCAACTCCTTGCTATTTCATATTGTTTCATGCAAAGTTGCAATGAATCTAAGAAAAAGTAGTCTTTTAAAGGAGAAGGAAAGGCAAAGTCACTTGGGGGTGCCAAAATGTTAGGCACCCCCAAGTGAGTTAAATCGCTTACCTTTTACCCCAGGCTGGTGCCCCTGCTCGGAGAGAACAGCATCAGCCCGGGATACCTGTAGCGAGCGCTTCCTCCTTCCTATTGTGTAGTCGCAGCGAAACGAAGCCGGAAGCGCATCGCCCAGGGCAATAGGTAAGCGATTAAAGTCACATGCATAACATTTTAGCACCCCCAAGTGACTTAGCCTTTCCTTCTCCTTTAAAGAGATTTACTATTTTCCATGTTATTGTTCAATGGGTTCACCTGGTAATTGCCAGACCACTAGAAACTCTATATTTTATACAACCTGTAGACTAGAGGAAGACTTGGGATTTCTGCTTCTTGACATGTATAGCTGACCCCCCTACCTGTGTTTAAGCAATGTCAATGAAGAAAAAAAATTGAGTGTTCATGCATTAGGATCATTAAAATAGTGATCCTGATACCACAAATAGTTTTCCTAATAATCTATCCCAGGCTAGTTGGTTTCACTCATTATACACCTTGTCCAATTAGTCTTAAGTACATTTTTAAAATACGAGGGCTACACCAAAGCCAACATTTTGGGTTCAGCCACTAAATAAATGACCAAACCAAACAAAAACATTAAAACTGGAATAAGATTTTTTTTAAAAATATCCCCATATGTGAATAAAAAATATTAATTTCATTAAAGGTTTGACTAAATCTAAACTGAGCAAAAGCAATGGTGTTCAACCCCCTCTTTGTAAACCAAATCCTGGATTTTCACTTCATTTAACTTCAGTTTCATGATAAAATGTTATTTTATGTCATGTGAAAACTTATGGTTGCGATTCAATATGCAGAGGACTTTGCTCTTGGTTCATTTCCAGGTTTTTCCCATAGATTTCAATAAAGTTTTCATGTGACAAACAGTAAGAAAAGTTTTTCTCACTGAATTGCATTTGGCTCTATGGAAAAATCTGGAATTGAATTAGATGATAAGCTTTTCTCATCAGATTGAATCTGGCCCAATATTTGTTATTGTGAAACAGAGACACTTCCGACTAACACATATTTGAAAAGTTGCAATATACAGTATTATTCAGCACTATAGAAGGGTATACACATTAAACATACAAATACCAACCAATATAAGTAGTGATAACAGTTCTGCTCGTCAGAGCTTACAATCGAAAAGATTAAAATATTCACAAATCAATTCTTTCTCTTTCCTGGTTTAATACATCTAGTGATACAACAAATATATTGTAACTGGTTCCAGAGCTGCCAAAAGGCCCAGTGAAATATAAATGATAAACAAAAAGATGTGTCTCATGATGAGTTCACTGCGAGTTACCATGATTGAATGTTTATTTGTGAATGTGGCACAACATGAAACATATCTGAAATCAATGAGGCACACCTCAGAATAATGAGGTTGTTTTAACACAAAGTGCCCTTTCCTTTGTTTGGAGTCGATATGCTTATTAATACACACAGTAACAGATGTAAGGTAATATATACACCATTGAAATCTCAATTGTTACCTACTGTGATGGCACAGAGAGCCTGATAATGGGGAATCTAACATTTAACATCTAACATTTTTTTTCCATCTGCTTGTGCCGTGAGTTTCTGAGTGAGTTTAAACTTCTGTAACTGGCTGATTCCACCATGAAGCAGCAATTTAAAATGTATAAGACATTGCTGGGAGTGCAATACAGGGTTATGTGTGAGGAGCACGATTAATTGACAGTATCTCACAGCAGGTATTTTATTAACTTAACTGCATAGGTGAGGAATAACAAAGGAATATATATAAAATCAAGACAGAAGGCGCCAGATGTTTTTGCTGAACATCCACAGAATTTACTCACAACACCGATTCTCAGAGGCAAGTGTAACAGGCAACAACACATGCAGAGTGTAATACAAACTGACATTTCCCTAAAGGCAGACTTTGCAGAAATCTCACTTCACCTCTGCTACAACCCATAGTGGCTTGGATCGCCTCCAGGGAATCCTCTATCCTGATTCCCTATCCACTGGCATCTCTACACTGCAGGCAATATGGCCTGGGAGAGATACCTACAAATCTGCCACTCTTACGCTGGAGCTCAGAACTGCTTATTCTAGCTCAACCCTAACTGCCTTACACTCCTAGAGAGTACTGGTTACGGAGCTACACCCCAACTTCACCAAGGACCCACCTCCTTTACTAGGCCCAATGCCCCAGCTCCCAGCAGACATACACCCTGTTCCTCAGGTGAAATCCAAAGAGGAAGTGCCACACCTTTCCCAGCACTATATCAAAATGAGGCAGGAAATTGTCACCCTACCTGCTAGCCAATAGCATATATATGTAAATTAGCTTATTCAGATACATTCCATTTTTCCCAGCAACTATGGGAACTGAACCTGTAGGGATTTAAAGCCTTAGGGGCAATTAACATCTGCAATGCATACATTACACTTGTCTCCTGACATAGCTCTGTAGCTGTTGCCTGGACAAGCCTGGGATCCGTATGGTACTGAGAAAGTCTAGGGGGCACATTTACTAATCCACGAACGTCTGAAAAGCGTCCAAATGCGTTTTTTTCGTAATGATCGATATTTTGCGACTTTTTCGCGAATTGACGGGAATTTTTCAAGCGCTCAATACGAAAAAGTCACGACAATTCACAAAAGTCGTAATGGCTATGAAAAAGTCGCGATAATTCACGAAAGTCATAATGGCTATGAAAAAGTCGCGACAATTCACGAAATTTGTAATGGCTATGAAAAAGTTGCGACAATTCGTGCAAGTCGTAACGGCTACGAAAAAGTTGCGACAATTCACGAAAAAGTCACGACAGTGACGAAAAAATCGCAAAAAATACAAAAAAGTCGCAAAATGTTCGTTTCCAATCCGATTTTTTCCCATTCGTGGATTAGTAAATCAGCCCCAAGGTGTGCTAGTACAATAATATAGCATAGTGCCTCCATGTAATGAGGTCTGGGCAATCACTAGTGGAAAGTTCCACTAAAAATAATAAACCACACACCGTGTACTGTATGCCATTGATATGATATGAGTTGTAGTGTACTTTTAAAATCCTTAGCTTATGCTCCATATTTTGGGATCTCCTACAGTAAGGAAACTGTGAGTTATACATTTGCTAATATTGCACGTTTAGAACAGTATAAAGCAGAGGTGTCCAAAACGTTGATTTTGTTGAAGTGCAGCACAAATGCGGAAGTGCAGCACTTTTATTGGATGTGTGTACATACACTGCATCTGGTACGTACGTGGGGAGGAGCGTGAATAAGTCTGGGCGTGAATAAGTCTGGGCACCACCTATATAAAGCATTAAGGAAATATGGTGTTCATTGCTTAAAGATTAGAATTAGAGTGGGAAACCTCTCTTTTTCAGATTCATACTAAATACTTAACCATCAAGTACAAGGTACTGTTTTATTATTACAGAGATAAAAGATAAAAATTTTTAATATTTCTGGATAACAGGTTTAATTTAATGAATCCCATACAATATTATTTTAATTGCAGGGAAAAATGTTAATGCCATTATGTTTCAAGAGCTTCCTTTGTAACAAAAGTATCTAAAGGATGTTCAGCTCACAGGTATGGGATCAGTTATCCGGAAACCCATTATTAAGAAATCTCCTTATTATAGGAAGGCCATCTCCAATAGACATTTTAATGAAATAATTCAAATTTTAATATCATTGCCTTTTTCTCTGTAATAATAAACCAGTACCTTGTACTTGATCCCTACTAAGATACAATTAATTCTTATTGGGAGCAAAACAAGCCTATTGGGTTTAATTGATGTTGAATGAATTTTTAGTAGACTTAAGGTACGGAGTTCTAAATCATGGAAAAAACCCTTATCCAGAAAAGCGTCCCATACCTGTACTATATATGGAATACAAGTAACCCTATTGACAACTGATAAATATTTAATATATTCCCCAGTATATTAAAGCTTTTTTTATTTCTGCTTTTACTTACTTAGTATAATAAGCGTAGCATATAAATCATTATGCTCTTAAATGTGCAGTAAATTGGGATAAAGCATACAGGTTCAATGGATTGTAGCTAAACAACATTTTCAATAAACCCAGAACAAAGCAGATGTCTTATACAATCCCTTAAGGAATTACCTTTGCCCATAATTTTTCTTTGTTGTTGAGCAGCAGTGTCACAGACTGCCGTTACACTCAATAATGCCAATTAATTTCTGCAAATGTTAATGACATCCTTTTGTGTACAAATCTCTGATATTGTTCTGTGAATATGATTGATGTTGGCAAACATTTGATTTGTGCAGGGCTCTTGATTTTTTTCCTACAGTTAAAAAGTCCCACTGCAGCCAATCAAGCGATCAACATCAAATTCTTAGATTCCCTATTGGAAAATAAGAAGAAAAAAAGACAATTCAATGGTTTGCATTATTTTGAATTCTGCTGGGTATGCTATGTAGTTTTCTTACTGATAAATTACCAACATTTTTCTTTGAGAGGAAAATTGTCAAAAATAACTTTTTGGAACTTAGAAATCACAGGGTAAATAGGGCAATGTGAACTCCTATGGGGGAATGTCAAAGTGTTTGCAATTTATTTCACCTATTGGCTGTCATACTATTCTGCTTTATTCATTATGGATTTTCTTGAGAGTTGTGCTTTCTGTTTCTTATTATCAAGTAACTGCAAAGATTATAAAGAGATAAACAATACAAACGCCTGCCAATTATTTTGCACCGTTGTATAAAATACAGCAGTAATTCTCTTCATGTTTCTTTGGAGGATTGTAGCTTATTTATTTCAAGAGTAGAATGACAGTATTATTTTAGTTTGTAGATGCTTACTTGCAGAGGAATCATCAATTTACCACATGAATTGCATTGATGACAATTTTGTATGTATTTTAAAAATATATATACATTTTAGGGCTCACTCACAATGCCCAGCGCAGTGTGCAAAGTGAAAAAAAAAGGTTGCGAATGGGCTTTTTTTATACTTTACTGCGTGGGGCATTGTGCAAATAGCCTTTGGCCTACGCAATCTGTTTCAGAGATCAGAGACCTACACTTAGAAATGGATGCCACCTGCATTAGGCCTCGCTCATCAGAGCCCTGTCCTTACTGCCTGCCTTGAGCTGTGCATCCTGACATTTTCACTGACCACTTGATTTTTCATTTGGCGCCCAGTGCAGAGTGCAGTATAGAGCGGTGCACAAACGCTCCATAGTTGAGTACAGGACACTTGCGCCCCCTGGGGTCATAAATGATCCTTTTTTAAAATTTGTATTGATTTAATTGAAATTGTTGGTTGGTTGGTGAGTATTTGCTTTCCTCTTCCTTCCTATTAACTTCCTTAAATCAGAGTTAAGCCAAATAGATTTATTCTTGATGTGTTCACATTTGTTTACAGAAGGGAACAAACCAACTAAGAAATGCACTATTGTTGGAGTACCAACGTGAAGTCATTTACATGATTTACATAATAAACAAAAACATACGAAAATCAGAATGAGTAAAAATGAAATGTGGAAAGTTACAGGGGTCTGCTTTATTTAATCTGAACTTTGAAGACTAAGAGGGGGCACTGAAAGCAGCATATCTGCCATTAATTCAAACTATACATGGCATTTAAATTTATCAGGATATGACATGAATTTGGATCTGGACAAAATGACAATTTTGGCAGCTAAATGTAAGGCAGTGATCCCCAACCAGTGGCTCGGGGGCAACATGTTGCTCACCAACCCCTTGGATGTTGCTCTCAGTGCCCCCAAACCAGGTAGTTATTTTTGAATTCCTGACTTGGGGGCAAGTTTTGGTTGAATAAAAACAAGATTTACTACCAAATAAAGCCTCCTGTAAGCTGATAGTGTGCTTAGAGGCTGCCTAATAGCCAATCTTAACCCTTATTTGGCACCTCCATGAACTGTTATGATGTTTGTGTTGCTCTCTGAGTCTTTTTACATTTGACTGTGGCTCACAAGTAAGAAAGGACGGGGACCCCTGGTGTAAGGTAATGGGCTTGGAATTTAAAAATATGAAGGCTATGTATACCTTAAATGGGACTAAGCTAGGGGGTATTTATAGATAATGAACTTAGATGGAGCAAGCAATGCCACTGAGGAGCAGGAAGGGCCAGCAGGGCATTCCTTTATATTAAAAGGGTTATAGAATCATGGATGGACAGTGTAGTTCTTCCTATTTACGAATTACTAAAGCCCCATCCAGAATACACAGTGTAAAGCAAAGTTGATCCAGAGACTAGACTAACTGCCTTTTTGGGGTCTGGATGGATTTTTTACCTGCTCTGAGGCAAGTTAGACCGAGACAGGGTTTGCTCACCTTCCTTTGGGCAAACTTAACTAATGCAGGTTTCTCTTGGAAATGGGGTTAAACCTGATATCTTATTTTAAACCTCATCTACTATGTAACTATGTAAGTGTCTTATTCTCGCATCAGTATTTCAGCTGCTTTAGTTATACAGCTACTGTAAATATTTTATTTATAACAGTCATTGTCTTACAAAAAACATTGTATATCTAGAAAATAATTTTACACCAAGGAAATCAATACACCATGACCCACATTGTTCAAGCTTAGCAAGTTGTTTTATTGTATAAAACTGTGTAATGTACAGTGATATGCTGATCTTCGGCTTATGTTAACCTAATTATACCTTGTTAAATCCAGCCTTTAGCTCAAATGATTTATCTGAATTTACTGGATAGCTGGTAAATGTGTCTAGTAGAGTGAGAGGATTAGGTAATGAATTGCGGGGATTAGTAGCTATCAGAGAGACATCATTAGCAGGCAATTTCATTTTAACTATGTTACCAGATGCCTGCAACTCATTAGTTCAATAACGTATTGGCTGTACCTTCTGGGGAAGATTGTTGACCATGTACTGATTGATATGCTGGAAAAACAAATATTACTAGTATTTGCTCAGTATGTGCTAGTGTTGATAATTGGTGGAAATTGGTCACTGGTCAGTATTTCTCATCTGAACATTCATAAAATTTGTTAGAAGAGGCATTTTTAAACATAAATCAATTGTGTGTTTTTTTGGAGTATTTATGAAGCATTATCTCCCTTCCATTCTGCCACTGATACATACTGTATTCCCTTGCTAGAAGGTGAATTTATAGATAGGGTTATTTACTAAATACAGTATTAAAGATTAAGACCATAATGATAAATTCTCTGGAAATAACAAGTATTTGAACTCCTCTCCTCCATTTCCAGTGTGCAAATAAATTAAAGACTGTAATACCTGTATGGTAGCAGTGGGGTATTTCAAATTTTAATGCGGTGCTCTTGACACATAAAGCAGAATTGATGATGTCGGATGACACTTTAGGACAATAGTTTTCCCTTCCTAAAGTGATAACCCACCATAGAGATCCCCAGCCCTTAAATACCCAGCAGTGCAGCGACACCTAGTAAATGTAAATTTCTATAAGAAAAGTATACATTGTTACAATAGTCCAAATCCATAGTTCTATAGTCCATAGTGTCCAAAATTTTAAAAAAAGTCCAAACATTTATTGCAAATAAAATGTCCATAGAGTTTGTGTGTACATCCAATTTATAGTAGGAAAACTTTTCAAGATAAAAATGACATAATACATTTTTGAGGTGTCAATAAAAAGTTAGTATAAGAGTATAAAATACTTACTATCTCTAGAGAAGGAAAATGTTCTTTCTTTCATCTGTAGTCTCCTTCTCATTCACTGTGAGAATAAAAAGACATATAATTAATTGCTTTATTTAAGCCTTTAGGAGATAAAGTATTGAGCCTCCATATCCAAAAGGTTTCTTTCTGCAAATGTTTCTCTTTTAAATACCTAGTGGAGACCGCCATGATCCAACACAATTGTGAAATAGAGTGATTACATTCATCACAGTTGTACATATAAAGCATTCTTTGGGGGTAATTGACAACCTCCTGGGAAGTGTGCAAAGTACAAAGAATGGGAGAAATGTGCCCTTTCTTTGCATTTCACACACTATGGGGCTGATTTACTAACCCACGAATCCGACCCGAATTGGAAAAGTTCCGACTTGAAAACGAACATTTTGCGACTTTTTCGTATGTTTTGCGATTTTTTCGGATTCTTTACGAATTTTTCGTTACCAATACGATTTTTGCGTAAAAACGCGAGTTTTTCGTATCCATTACGAAAGTTGCGTAAAAAGTTGCGCATTTTTCGTAGCGTTAAAACTTACGCGAAAAATGCGCAACTTTTACGCAACTTTCGTAATGGATACGAAAAACTCGCGTTTTTACGCAAAAATCGTATTGGTAACGAAAAATTCGTAAAGAATCCGAAAAAATCGCAAAACATACGAAAAAATCGCAAAATACCGATCATTACGAAAAAAACGCAATCGGACTCATTTCGACCCGTTCGTGGGTAAGTAAATCAGCCCCTAAAGTGCATTAAAACGTGCGTTAAAAATTTTATCGCGTAAATTTTTGCAACTTAACGCATGATTCACTATAAGCATACTTGTGTTAATTTACACGCAATACTGCATGCGTTATTTTAGTCGCGAAGACTATTTTCGTGCAGTATTTGACAGTACATGCGCTAATCAAGACCCTCGTATAAATAGTCGCCGCATATAAATAGATGCATATAAATAGTAGCTGCATATAAATAGTAGCTGCATATAAATAGTCGCCGCATATAAATAGTCACCGCGTATAAATGGTAGCGTATAAATAGTGCATATAAATAGTAGCATATAAATGGTAGCATATAAATGGTAGCTGCATATAAATAGTAGCATATAAATAGTAGCATATAAATGGTAGCTGCATATAAATAGTGCATAAAAATAGTAGCATATAAATGGTAGCATATAAATGGTAGCTGCGTATAAATAGTGCATATAAATAGTAGCATATAAATGGTAGCATATAAATGGTAACTGCATATAAATAGTAGCATATAAATAGTAGCATATAAATGGTAGCTGCATATAAATAGTAGCCGCTAGTGATGAGCGAATCCATTCCTTTTGTGCTTCGCCGAAAAATTTGTGAATCTTTCAAAAGATCCGCGAAACGGCAAAAAAATTAGCGAAAAGGCAAAAATGTTGTACGGCAAAAAAATTGACCCCTGTGACTATTATTTTGTACATGCGCTAATCAAGACCCGCGTATAAATAGTCGCCGCAAATAAATAGTCGCTGCATATAAATAGATGCATAGAAATAGTAGCTGCATATAAATAGTAGCTACATATAAATAGACGCATATAAATAGTCGCCGCATATAAATAGACGCACATAAATAGTAGCTGCATATAAATAGTCACCGCGTATAAATGGTAGGATATAAATAGTGCATATAAATAGTAGCATATAAATGGTAGCATATAAATGGTAGCTGCATATAAATAGTGCATAAAAATAGTAGCATATAAATGGTAGCATATAAATGGTAGCTGCATATAAATAGTGCATATAAATAGTAGCATATAAATGGTAGCTGCATATAAATAGTAGCATATAAATAGTAGCATATAAATGGTAGCTGCATACAAATAGTAGCCGCTAGTGATGAGCGAATCCGTTCCTTTTGTGCTTCGCTGAAAAATTTGTGAATCTTTCAAAAGATCCGCGAAACGGCAAAAAATTAGCGAAAAGGCAAAAATATTGTGCGGCAAAAAAATTGACCCCTGCGACTATTATTTTGACGCCCGCGACTATTCT
This sequence comes from Xenopus tropicalis, assembly GCF_000004195.4. Lineage (NCBI taxonomy): Eukaryota > Metazoa > Chordata > Amphibia > Anura > Pipidae > Xenopus > Xenopus tropicalis. Next base: position 169,610,523 of record NC_030677.2, read on the forward strand.
TTTTTGAGGCCCGCAACAATTTTGGACGTGCAGCGAATTTTTCCGCGGCAAATTTTTTCATCCGTTTAGCAAAACAATCCGGCAATGGTGAAACGTGGAAATTCGCAGCGAATCCATGCCTGGCGAAACATTTCCCATCACTAGTAGCCGCAAATAAATAATCGTGCGAATAAACGCACGCCATGTTAGCCATATATGCCAATACTTGCGGAAAATTACTGTACTGAAAATGACCATTTCCTGCAAACTGGAGGCTACATCACTCTAGGGCCAACACAGACTTGAATAAATCCCGCTGCAAAGTCCATATTGTGTTCCCAAAAGCTCATTAACTGCACTTTTCTATAATTACTGCCTGCCTCAAGTAGGTGTTAATTTTTGCATAGACTAATGCGATATTTAGCGCGTCTAAGTGTTTGTGAATCATGCGTTAGTATTATTTCTGTGCGCTAATTCACGCATGCGGCTGCGCGCAAATTAACGCATGTGATGTGCAACTTAACGCACGCGGTAATACTGTAGTGAATCACGCGCTAATTTTCACGTTTATTTTAACGCAAAAAAGCATGCGATAATAATTAACGCACTTTAGTGAATCAACCCTACTCTGCTATTACAGAATTGTGAATTGGCACGCAGAGACCTGTGGCTATTCCCTACATGCCTCAACCCTCCCACACCCTACCCATCCACTAACTTGCATGTCATTCAGAAGTGTGACTTAGGTAGTGGCAGAGGACATAGGCCGCAATGGAGCTTTGTCCTTACCACCTGACTATGACAGGCAGTAAGGACAGTGCTGGACTGGGATCTCTGAGCACCTCATGCTTTGTTTCTGAGCATGAACTGGCATCACTGATTTTAAGTGAGCCTTTGTGATTTAGATATGGTTGGTTGGGGGGTGCAGCAAGGGAAGGAGATGTTTACAGATACCTGCATACCATGATACAATTTCTCCTTCTGGCCTTATGGTCTGTATAGCTGTACCTCCTACCCTGTGCTTTCCAGGTGCCTCTCCACCCGGGATGCTTTTTCATTTGCAATGATGTGTCTTAGTAATAGTATTTCTAAAAAAGACTTATTTATTTCAGGGGGCAATACAATAATTTCCCATCAACCAGCATCTTGTTCCATAAGGAAATAATTATTTATTTAAACATTCACTTTCCCTCCTACAAAGATTCACCAAGCCGCCTGTCTTTTTGTGTCCAAATAGTTTAGTTATCTTTGGCTCAATTGAGATTTACGTAGGAAAAACAAGCATCACTTAAAAATGCAATGATGGATTCCAGGCCCAAAACGCTGCCCAGTGACACGTCCTTCGTATCTCTCCCCGTGAAATATCCCATGCCAGCTCCTCTTTTATCGTTTGAAGGGGCTTTGCTCATCTGTAAATAATTATAGAACATTCTTATTAAAATCACTTTATCTTCCATGTAAATTAAGATACACTTGTTAAAACATGACTTTGGGTGTCTGGTAAATGAAACAGTAGCAGATAGTACAAAATGTTGTGCCCCAGTCAATATGTTTATGTTATCAGGCTTTGACCCAGCACTACATCAAATAATGTAATATATGAGTGGATTAGAATGCATTGCATCATTCTGCAATACAGTAAAGTAAAAAACTAAACAAGGTGACGTTGTACTCAACCAGCTCAAGTACAATAGGTGGGTGCGTCCTTACAGCATAGGAGCCTGGCCAGGTAAAAATAGAGCTGTTTTTATTTACTGCCCCCCTCCCCCCACTGAATGCGATTGTCCTTGTCTTTTAAATATGAATTAAGGCTACAGCTTAAGCATTTCCTATATTTACCATAGGGTATAATGGTTATATTAGCTTTAAGGCATTCTTAATATGACAGAAGAAACCCTTATTCAAAAAACCCCAGAAACCAAGCATTCAGGATAATAAATCCCATAATACATCTATGGGCACATGAAAGTTACAAAATAGAATGACGTTAGAATTAAAATTAATTATTAAAGTGTAAATATACACAACTGTTAAGGAAAATAAAGGAAGGAACCCCCTACTTATGATTATTTTAATCCTAAATAAGACTGCAAGCAATTTATGTTTAAAATCCTAAATAACCTTGTGCTTTGCATGATTGCCATGTGCTCTCTATATTGACTTTCTTCTCATTTTTGGTTATAACTAGGTAAATCTGCTGCATTTACTTTGTTCTAAACATTCCACAATAGCCACCGTGCGACTGTCTCTTACCAATTCATTGCCCTTATCAGGATACATGTCTGTTGATTAGTGGGGAGCAGGCTGTTTTTCGTTCCTGACAAAGTCCAGTGATTAAAATGTAGTGGCTTGCCCATATTCCCTTGATAAAGGTGACAGCTGCAGAGGTTCCAGTGTGAGTGGATATGCTCCATGCAGATTGCTTTTTAATGAAAGCAATATATTATCTTACCTAGAGACCCTACAGCCTTACCTTGCTAATGCAATCTAACTTGGCACCATGTTCATCTGTAAATTAGTCTTCCAATTCCTAGTTCTTGTGTCATTAAAGATCCATTCTTCTCCTTTCTTGACCTATACAGACACACACAAGGTACAAGCAAAAGTTCATTTTTTTACATATTAATTGCATGATTTATCAAATAACAGATGTGGTACTATACCCTAAGTACAGTCTCAAGCACAACACTTGGCACTTAAGCATACTTAATCTGTACATATGTACACTTATACGTACAGGTAACATTCTTTCTAACGTAATGAATAATCTTTATCTGTATTCTATTGTTATTGTATAGGCTTGGGCTTGACTTATTAGGGACATTTAATAGAATGTTCTGCAACTTGTTGCAGTTAGTCTTCTTTTTACATTCTATGTGGTTTTTAATTAATTTGTTTTGCTAGTCCTCCTTTTTCAATTCTGAAATGTACAATGCTCCCAGGCTAAAAGGGTCACTGATACCAACAATGCAGATTCATTTTTACTGTTATTAATGGTAGTGGGCCTGGACTGTGAGCTAAAATAGGCCCTGGCATTTTAAGTAAACAGAGGTCTAAACAGCCCCCCACCAGCCCAATATATAGTGACTGACTATGGCATCTTACAGCAGCCCCTCTGGCATTTGCCAGAATCCACAGATTCCCAGTCCAAGCCTGGATGGTAAATTTTCATCGTTATCATGCTATTCATGCCTTTCACTTGTTTTTTTCAAGTTTGCCATTTAAAGGAACAGTTCAGTGTAAAAATGAATCTGAGTAAAATAGATAGGCTGCGCAAAATACAAAAGGGTTGATTCACTAAAGTGCGATAACCCATATTGCATGCTTTTTTGCACTAAAATTGATGCAAAAAAACCCACGTGCGTTAATTTGCATATCGCATGCATTAAATTTTGCGCTACCGTGTGCGTTAATTTTACCCCTTTGCGTTAATTAGCGCGCAGAAATAATACTAATGCACGATTCACACTTAGACGCGCTAAATATCGCATTTGTCTGTGCGAAAAATAACTTGGGGCAGGCGGTAATTATAGAAAATACAGTTCATGAGCTTTTGGCAACTTTTTTGGCAGCTTTTGGCAGCTTTTTGACTTTGCAGTGGGATTTATTCAAGTCTGTGTTGGCCCTAGAGCAGCGTTTTTCAACCGCTGTTCCGCCTGGTGTGCCGTAGGCAGGGCCGCAATTTTTACTTTCCCTTTAATAAAATCCGGGCCCTGTCATTGGTTGCGCCCCGTGTGTACGGGTGACGTCAGTACGCACGGGGCGCAACGTTATAAAAGGGCCTGTGTGCGGTCGCGTGTAGGCAGAAGTGCAGAGGCGGCGCGCGTGAGGGGAAGATGCTGCTGAAGCCGCCGAAGAGCAGAAGTAAAATGCTGCTGGGCACCAATGTATTAGGGGGGGCCACGGGGCACACTGACTTATGGGGGCACTGCTGCTGGGCACCAATGTACTAGGGGGGCTGGCTCTTGGCACCAATGTACTGGGGGGCACTGCTGCTGGGCACCAATGTACTAGGGGGGCACTGCTGCTGGGCACCAATGTACTAGGGGGGCACTGCTCTTGGCACCAATGTACTAGGGGGGCACTGCTGCTGGGCACCAATGTACTAGGGGGGCACTGCTCTTGGCACCAATGTACTAGGGGGCACTGCTGCTGGGCACCAATGTACTAGGGGGGCACAGCTCTTGGCACCAATGTACTAGGGGGGCACTGCTGCTGGGCACCAGTGTACTGGGGGGGCACTGCTGCTGGGCACAGAGTTACATTTTTTAACATTTTCTAATGGTGGTGTGCCTCGTGATTTTTTTCATGAAACAAGTGTGCCTTTGCCCAAAAAAGGTTGAAAAACACTGCCCTAGAGTGATGCAGCCGCCAGTTCAGGGAAATGGTAATTTTCTTAAAAGTAGTTTTACGAAAGTAATGGCATGTATGGCTATTATGGCGTGTGTTTTTTCGCACGCGGCAACTATTTGTGCGCAATGCGTTCATTAGCGCGCGTTCCATCAAATACCGCACAAAAATAGTCTTCGCAACTTAAATAACGCAAACAGCATCGCGTCTAAATTAAAGTATCTTTTTAGTGAATCGTGCGTTAAGACACGAAAAATTAGACACAATAAAACTTTTAACGCATGCTATAAATAGCGCACGTTTCAACGCACTTTAGTGAATCGGCCCTAAAATGTTTTCAATTTAGATTAAAAAAATGTAATCTATAAGGGCTGGAGTTGGCAGATGTCTAACATAATGACCAGAACACTACTTCCTTAAGGGGGAGGGGGCATATGGGACTTAACTGTTAGTTTGTATTTGAATCTGACCTGCATGCTCACAAACTAACTAAACTGTTATGTCCCATGTAGCACCCCTAAAGTCACTGAATAACTAAGAGGCTAGAGAGCTGTAAAGGAGGAAGTAGTGTTTTGGCCATTATGTTAGACATCTGTCAACTCCAGCATTTATAGATTACATTATTGCCAAACTATATTGCAAACATTTTTTATTTTGCACAGTCTATTCATTTTATCCAGTTTAATTGTTACACTGAACTGTTTCCTTAAAATTCTAAGTTAGAGTAAATGTGACCCTTGGAACTGTCTATAAAAGCATTTCATACATAGTTACATATAGTCCATCAAGTTCAACCCTTCCAAGTAAACCCAGCACATACAACCCTATACTGACTTATCTATACACTCACATACATAACTATATATACAAACATTAATACTAACTGTATCACAATAGCCTTGGATATTCTGCTTATTAAAGAACTCATCCAGGCCCCTCTTAAAGGCATTAACAGAATCTGCCATTACCACATCACTAGGAAGGGCATTCCCCAACCTCACTGCCCTCACCGTGAAAAACCACCTACGCTGCTTCAAATGGAAGCTCCTTTCCTCTAATCTATAGGGGTGACCTCTGGTGCGTTGATTGTTTTTATGGGAAAAAAGAACATCCCCCAACTGCCTATAATCCCCTCTAATGTACTTGTACTTGTTTTAATAAAAATGAATAAATGAATTACCCATCTATAAATTTGCACTATTTAAACTAATGCCACGGTTCCACTTTGACTTGTAGGGGACATGTTATGTTTTGGTAGCCGGGAAATGAGTAAAGTGGCACAGTGCTTTATTAACAGCTTTAGTCAGCACAGCATTACAACTGAAGTAGGAACTTCAGTAACTGGCCAGTAGATGTCATTGTTCTATTCTATAAAAGGTGAAGCCTACATGCTCCCTGTCTTTCTTTGGATGGAATCTTCCTGGAAGGTGGGTGCTTTGGTGGATGTAGTTCCATCAGGTGAAGTTAGTGTGAAGTTAGTTCTATAATAGCGCACTCCTCAAGTGACAGATAGGATCAGGCTATAGAATCAGGTTAGCTAATGAGTATCCTGATGCTCCAACAAGGATAATTAGAAGGATTAGAGGCCTGGGTGTACCACCCTCAGAATAGGGATACAAGTGTACAGACTTAGGGACTACTGTACTGTAGTTCACCTAGGATCCACTTGGGGGGCCAGATACGAAGAATCCGATATTTCTGATTTTACTAAATCCACTGTTTCTTGACCCTTGATGGGTAAATGCTTATAGGAAGCTATGTACAGCTACACCATGTAACTATAGGCTTACACATTATCTATAAGTTCAAACTCCAGAGGCAACAGTTATGCTGGTATTTATGTTAAAGCAGACACTTCAGTGAACTTGGTGATGGTGAAAATCTAGAAAATCTGTGTAAAAACTGTGTAGTTGGAAAAGTATTATTATAAGAACTGATCTTGTGGTTTTACTGTCAATGCCAGTTCTGTATTCATTAACAGGCTGGCCATAAACAACCCCCTCCCCCAATAGTACTGTATCAGCTTTATAATTCCACTACAAGCACCCAATTAGGGGGTGCCTGGCACTTCAAAAATTACAAAACTGGGTACATGACTTGCTGAATAAGGCATTTTCCATAGCAGGGATAACTCTAGGTTCTGTAATTCATGCCAGCTCAGGTATTCCCTTGTGTATATTCTTCTCTCCCCCATCTCGTCCAGCTGCTCCTTGGGCCCCAGCTTGTATTGCACTCTGCAACATTCACTGCCACGTAAATCCAATAACTGGGCATCCAACAAAAGGCAGCTGTCCTACAATTGTCTAAATAATAGCTTTCCAGCAAGTGCTACATGGAAGCGTGGAGATGGAACTGTCGGCACCTCAAAGAATTACACAACCTCCTAAGCAGATATGAATTTTATGAAGCTGCATTTCTAGGTTTAATTAATGTAGGTAAACTGTCTGGTCTCTAGGGCAACACTGCCCAAATTTTTCCAAATGAGAAAGTCATTTAAGACTGTAGAGCTCTGCGGTAGACTGGGGGGGGGGGGGGGCACATCTGGCTGCAGACCAAATATAAGAAATACTTATACTGCTGATTGGGCACTGTTGGCCAAGGAGCACATCGATGTGTTGATGAAGAGGTGGTACCATGCTTGGCATTCTATCAATATGTCGCAGGACACAGGATGGGCTGGCACTGGATCCTCCTATGCCTGTGAATTAATTTTTCACCCCCCCTTAAAGGAAAACTATTCCCCCGAACCAATTAGATCTCTATATAATATATTGCATAAACCGGCTCATGTAAAACTCTGCTTCATCTAAATAAACCATTTTCATACTTTTTTAGTACCATGTGCCATTGGGTAATCCTAAATAGAAAATTGCCATTTTAAGAATTAAGGGCCTCCCCTGGGATCATAGGATTCACAGTGCACACAAACAAGGCACACATACATGCTAGGCCCCATCAGCCAATGAATGGACAGAGTTCTGTCTCTTGCTTCCACACTACTTCCTGTTACAGTAAGAGCTGCATTATTTCCTGTCAGCTGATCTCTGAGGGGGCACACAGCCCATCACTAAATGGTGGCTCAAGAGAAAAGTTGCAAACGAGCAATATTTACTGATATTTATATTTCAGTTTGGCAAGATTCTTTAATAGATCACTTAACATAATATAAAATGACATTACTTGTCATTTAAGATTTCTCAAGGTAACTTATAAATGGTGCATTACCAAAACAAAAACTGTACAAAAATGTACAAACAAAAATGTGCAATGTTTATTTGGAAAACTTTAAACAAAAAAAAAAAAAGATTTAGCAGTGTCTTGTATGTAACTTTTAACTGCTCTCTCCTCTTTGTTTTATATATTTACAATACTAGATGATTTGCAGATACAGCTAAATACCACATAGATATTAAAATAGAATATACATGGAAAGAGGTTGTGTACTTGGTGTGATGCTGCCATCTAGTGACAAATAACTATACCAAAGAAACATTCATTACTGCTGCTTACTGCATAGTATTTCACTAAAATGTCTCATAAATGTTCTGTTTGCCCCATGGGATTTATTTAATTAAATTACAAGATGCTTTTGGAGAGTTTAGACTTTTTGTATTGAAAAGGAAAGGAAATCTGTATTTTTCAATTATTCAAGGTAAAAAAGAGTCTACTAGTGAGTAACTACTGACAGCAGGACAAATCTGGGACTACTGTAGTTTTACTAAGATAAATCTGCACCTACAATATGGACTGAACTTTAATTTACGGTGTTAGACAGTGGGGATCTATAAAATGATTTAGCTGGCATATTGCACATTCAGCTTGGCAGTGAGTTGACTGAAGTCCCAATAGGTTGGTATTTCAGCACATTTTCAGCTATTTAAGTGAAAGTACTTAAAGAAACCCTGGTACCTGAGAACATTCTGAATGTTTAACTCTTTGCATGGTTCCTGTACCCTTTGCTGTTAGCAGGTGGGATCCTATCTCTGGTGCCACCATAGACATCAGACCAGAAGCAGCCCCTCACCAACCCTGTACTTCACTCAATTCTCGTGACCAGAGCACTAAATAATTCTAACTTAATTCACCTTTAAAGTTGCCAGACGTGGCTATTTGCTTTCTTTTCTAAAGTTCTCCCTGCCAGTTTCAGGGAAGGATCTCCACCAAACCCCCGGACCACTTGCCACTGGCCCTGATCTGCCAATAAAATCCCCTTCCCAAGCCCGATGTATAAACCCAGTAGACTTATGATAAACTCAGTGGGCTCACTGGGCTGACATGCCTGCTACCATAAAGATTGCTTTATTTTGTTATCTTGTGGGATATACTTCTTCCCACTTTCAACCGAGTCAGTGCCAGAGGGGGCAGGGCTAAAGCAAATGGCATGTAGTCTGCCCTGCATCTATGTTTACTTTTGGTGCATATCATTGGTTATTATTTTAACCTTCTAATACTTATTAAAATTGGGTCACTCTCCCAAGGGAGAATTTGTCCCTGTTGGCAATTCCTGGGTGCCAGATATGCTGCGGAAACTTACAGAGATGCCCTGCCTTTGCCCACAAGAAAAATGATAACAGGCAGCTTAAGGAGCCATGCCAAGTTTAACAGTTGTTTGACTTTTCTGCCACTTACACAGCCCAAGCATGGCTCCCTGATTGTGATCTGAACTTCAGAATACAATATTTACTATGCAGCTGAGGAGAGGGTGCTTGGCAAGGAACCCTAATGGTGGGTATGGTGGCCCAGTGGTTAGCATTGCTACCTTGCAACACCACCGTCCTGAGTTCGACTCCAGCCTGCCTGCGAGGCGTTTGTATGTTCTCCCCAAATCTGGTGGACAGAAACATACAAGCAGGTGAAGTGGCTCCTAATGTGTGTGAATGTGAATGGGACATTAGATCTAAATGCACAGAGGAAAGGACTGTGTGAATGTCAGTGTTAAATAACACGAGATGTACTACCCAATGCTAACCTCCGGGGTTGGGTGCAAGCTAATTTGCCTCATTCAACTTTGAGGTAAGCTACAGTATAACCGGTATCTCTTACTAAACCTGCACTATGGCCTTCTCCTACCAGGTACCTAATAAGGTATTACCAGATGAGGGAGGCTTATGAGATATACCTAATACAAGCCTGCATATTTTTTAATAAACCCAGTGTTATGCACTTTACATTAGCATGTAACATATATACTTACTGTATAACTGCAATTTAACTTCCTTTGAAGCCAGATCTATATAACTTGTATTTGACATAATGCATGTGTTATGACTGCACTGGTTTTTATATGGCTTTGCCATGTTTATAAATTCTAAATGCTGGCAACTTTCTCCTCTAATTGCCTATGTTTATAAAATACACCTAATGTAATTCTGCCCAGGTTTATCCAGTTGTAAACTCTGCACCCAGAAATGAAAGGGACGAGTTGGCAGTCCTCTTTGTTGCATGGGTTTCAGCACAGCTACACAGAAGTCAGTTGCAGTTCACAACTAAATCCTATATGGTTCCTGCCCTCTCTGAGCCTTTTGGAGTTATAATCCTGCTTGGCCATGTAGTCAATCCTTTCCCCAGAATCCTTTTCTACAGAACAGTAGCCTCTTTTTCAGTCCCATCTATCGCCCCTGATCCTCCTCCTGGTTTAGGATGGAAACACCTAATAATCACCATCAGCAAATCCCTGGCAAGATACTGGCACTGTCCAAATGCCCAGAATACCTGCTGCAGGGCCACTTGAAGGGTTTAAAGGAGTAAACCGCTTTAGAAGCTTTCTCTGTTTGCTTAAGATAGCAGCTGCCATTTTAAGTAGCTTCCTGCCTGCAGTCTAGCCATTATAACTCAGATCACACATTCTAGTGGGAGTGGGAGCAGGAGAGGGGAGAGAGGAGGGAGAGAACTGTGCTGTCTCTGGCCACGAGAATTAAGGATGTTTCTGACAGAGGAAGTCAGACACTGGAACATCATGTTTATGAGACAAGAAATCCTGTGTTTCTTTTGATAGAGGACTCCGTGCAGTGTTTCTGTGAGTGCTTATGGCTGTAATTATATAGACCTTTCTAATAAAGCTTACTTAGTTTTTACCTTTCCTTTTCCTTTAAAAGAAAGATACTAGTGTTTAATATTTAGGTGAAACTTTTCTAAACAGGAACCAAAAATCCTTTTGTTGATGCCAAGAAACACCAGAATGTCTAGAAGAGCAGAATGCACTAAAAAATCTGGAATGTATCTCACAAAGGATCAGATTCAGTTCAGTGAGAAAAGGGTTTATCATATGTCGAGATTTAATTTGAGATGTTATTCAATTCAGAAAAATCACAGCTTATTATGTGAAAACTCTATTCAAATCTATGGGAAAAACTGGAACTGAATAAAGAGAATTGTTTTTTTCATCAAATTGAATCTCTTCCATGAGTTTTCATGTGATGAACCATGAGATCAGTTTTTCTTACTGAATTGTTCATGTACCCAAATTAGCTATACTTGTTTGGTTTTTGACCTGGTTTTTGTTGTAAGTTGCATCCCACTTTGTATTTGAATATGTCAGTAAAAGCTGCAAATACTGCAGTACAGTGCACCATAGTACTATCATACTATGATTAGTGCCCCAAAAGTACACAACGTGGTCTTTAGTATTGCTGTGCTGGTGGTGGGACTGTTGGGACTGGTGGTACAACCAATACTGTATAACCAGGGTGAGTTGGGACAGGATGGGGAAAGAAAGTTTTGTTTAACTGGGTTGTGGCATGGGGAACAACAAACAAAAAGCACTGGGACTTATTTGTCAATGCTGGGCAGATTTCCAATTAGGCAGTAATCAGGCCAACTACATCCCCGGTCTGGCCTACACTTACTTTCATTCTTCACAGCAGCAGTGGCCCGCTCCATATTGTAGCTCCCATCATTTCCAGCGACAGTCAGGTGATCCCAATGGGCCAATAAAAAGGGCAACCATTTGGGAGTTTTAACCCTGAAAGCAAGTAAGTTGCAGGTAAAACTTTGTCCCTGTAAAATGTATAATGAAGCAGTTGAATTCTTAATGAATCAGATGAATGTGAGTGTAGGACTGGCCAGACCGGGGATGACTATGACATAGTTGGCCAGCTTGAAGTATATAACAATATATGTATGTATGTATAACTTTATTTATAAAGTGCCACAAGGGTACGCAGCGCTGTACAATCTTACAATATACAGAATTACACACAGGGAGGACGAGTGATATAATAAATACAATAAATCAGTATAAATACACAGGGAGTAAGTGCCATGTGGTATGAGACACAGTAGGAAGGAGGTCCCTGCCCCGTAGAGCTTACAATCTAAGTGGTTGGTAACATACAGGCACAAATTGGAAGGTAAGAGTGCACCAGGTATGGGCATTTGCCCTTAAGCGCAGGACTGGGCAAGATAATGTCTTAGTGCTCCAGAAGGTAACAGCTGAGCTTTTTCTTAAAGAGAGCGGGTGCGTTTTCCCTACGGAGGGATTCAGGGATAGAGTTCCAGAGGTAAGGAGCAGCGAGATAGAAAGGTTTAAGACGAGAGAGCGCAGTCGGTATGGATGGTGTAAAGAGACGGAGGCTCTGAGAGGAGCGGAGGAGACGACCAGGAACATGCAGGGAGACCAGTGAAGAAATGTAGTGAGGAGCAGAGGAGTGAAGGGCTTTGAATGTCAGCAGAAGGATTTTGTAAGTTATCCTTTGCTTAACAGGCAGCCATGCAAGAGAGTTTAAGTGAACAGGTTCCCTCTGCAGCAGAGTTTAAGATTGAAAATATGGACAAACAATCCCTGTTTTATTTAAAGGGAAGGGCATTTCCTAGTAGTTTAGTGCACAGAATGTCTTAGGGGCTTATTCATCAATTTTCAAATTTGTGAATGTGAGTTTCCTTTTCTAAATCGATTAAACTTGCATAGCGAATGCTCGCTTATTTATTAAAGTGGCAAACTTATGCAAATTGAGTTTCAAACTCAAAACAAACTGGAATAAAACTCATAAACTCAAACTGAACATATGACTTGACTTTGTCTATGACAACTCCCATTGACTTCTATACTTCAAGTTTTTAGATGGTGAATTTTTACATTTGGGACAGGGTGACACTTTTCAGACCCTATGTGATGCAAACAGGACTGGAAATAAAGTGGATCCAGCAATACAGGAAATCTGGGGGTCCCCAACTTTAGAGAAAAAAATAATGAAACCACAGACGTCTGACCTGTAATCCTTCCTCTTTCCTTTCATTGAGCTGTTGGATGGTTGTTCTACAGTAGCTAGAGAATCATAGGATGAGCACCCCCACATTTATTTCCACAACATAAGTAAGCATTTTTTCATACTAAGGAGATCTTCTGTTCAAGAGGCCCCTTATGGTAGTTCAAAATCTCTAATTTGAACAAAGAACAAATTAAGATTTTTTTTTTTTTAGAATATGGCACAAGGCTGTATAAATAAGCCACCTTGGGTATATAAATCCCTTACAAAAAGTGATTCAGACCAGTTACACTCATCCTACACAAACCATATATTAATTGTAGATTCTCTTAGTACATAAAGATTCTTTCTTTTGTGTGGAATGATTTTATCTAGAAAGCAGGATTATCCATAACGTTAGAATGTAATATATTATACAAGAGGTTGGGGGCCATCTAAAAATGAATGTTAAACTGGTACCACAAAGGAAGCCGGAGGTGCCATATTTCATTTCAGCATCGCTTTTATTATTATTTTGTTTTTCTCAGCCTCAGTCTCATGCATGACTATTTTTAGTCTATGTCATTCTTTCATTCAACACTATGGCTTTGATGCCAGCCCTGCGTAAATACTTAGCTCTTTTCCAACAAAGCGTAAAGAGCCTTTTCTGCTGTTTCGGATGATATGGCTTTTAAACTAATGCGATTAATGTACCATTAAATAACCAGTAAGAGACAACTGTGAGAAAAATAAGCTGAACAGTGATTTCTATGGACATATTTGGACTATAAAATTGCAATTCTTACTGTCTGTAAATGGCAACATTAGTGGAGGATTGAGCTTTAGCTAAGGTTCTCTCAAGGCTTGGTAATTCCATGTGGGAAAATCCATTCAGCGATCCCTTGTGTGCAGAAAATACTATTGTAATATGCTCCTAGAGAGTTCTTTTGCATTAATTCTGGGGTGCAGTTTGGGTGTATTAAATAGGACCAAAATGTTTAAATATTTTGTGTGAAATGTAATCATTAACCTGTGACATTTACTTTAGTAGCAAAACTGAAAAATGTAACATAAACACACACACATATATATAGCTCAACAACTGCATAAATTCAAATTATTCTGGTCAGCACTCAAATGTAAATGACAAAATAACAGTGTTTAATTGCATATTAATCAGCACCACCAATGTTTTGGCTCCTATCTGGGGCCTTCCTAGGGAACTTATAAAATATCTTTGTTCACCGTTGTCTATGTTAGGCCTAAAATACAGTTCTCCTATGACGTGCTTTGGAACGTTCCCAATATGATAAGCACGCATGCTTTGATACATTAACAGAACAGAATGTACAATTGTATTTGGAGTTTGTTAGCAGAAACCAGAGGCTTATAAAGGAATATCAGCCCTGCACATGAATTAAAAACCCACATTAGGCTTAGATTTGTAAAAGGTTAAGACGTTCACCCTGAGCTCAATCTTGAGTTTTTCCTGCAGACTGAGACCTTTCTGTGATTTAGTAGTTTTCTCACTTTTTTTTACCTAAGCATCCGGGTTCTCAGTGGTGAGGAGATTCGAACGAAAAGTCAAACAAGCTAGGGTTGCTACCTTTGTGTTATTTGAAAACTGCATGGGAGGTGGCTAATGTCAGGGACAGAGTTGACAAGAATGGCATCAGGGGACAAGGCTGCGAAGCAGCAACCTGTGATTGGCTGACTGCAGCATCAGTCAGTCTAGCAGTGCAGTTTTGAACCTGACAGCCAGTTCAAAACTAAACAGGTAGTAACCTTAAAACCAGCTTTAGCAAATCCATTCAGTAGTAACATTTATTTATCAAAATATTGATGAACATATATACATATAACTTTTGACTTCTTTTAACACTTTCTGTAATGGCTATAGTGAGCTGCATGTTGCCAAAGTTATTGTATATATCATATTTTTGGGTCAGATTATGTTAAAATGATAAAATAGTTTTCTTATCCAAATAAAATGTCATTATCAGTAATAATAATCAGTAATTGAAATCATCTGAAGCACTAAAATAGACTTTATCCAATAACCTTATCAAAACAAGTAGGTTATGATGTGTCTTACCCCTAATGATTCGGTTAACCACATGACACAAAATAATGGTTGGACAAATGGGTCAACTGGAATGAGTGACTGTAGTAGGTGGTTTGCAGATTTGACAAAGCACACCTCAAACACCCACCAAGGCAGGGGCCAGTATTACAAATTTACCAGCAAATTTACCAGCAATGTAGTTTGCCAGTAAATTTGTAATATCCTTAAATTTAGCACCTGGCCTGCCCACCTAAGCCCTTGACCTGCCCCAATCTTAACTTTTCTCTTTACAGATCTCCCCCCAAATCCACCCTCTAGCTGTCCATCGCATCATAGCCCTGCCCCTTTGTGTCACTTGCCCTCTTGTCACGTCCCATTTACATCATTGCCTGCCCCCTTTAGTCACTGCCCCCAGCCAGCTGGTAAAAGGAATTTTTGAAGGTGGCAACCCTAACCTCAGATCACAAACAAATTTTGTACATTTACATTTAAAATGCTTGACAAACATGTCTATGAAGGTTTTTTCATCCAGGTCATTATGTATCTAATAGTGGTAATTCTAAGTCATCTGGACTAGCCAATTACTTTTTCATTCCTCATCCTTTCATCCCTCGACAAACATTTATCCTTCATCCAAGTGGCTTTTTCGAGCAATTTATACAATTACTATAATGCAACCATTTACACTAATAATTTTAATACCTGCCTCAGCAAGTCACATGGAATCATGGTTACTGGATAATGGCAGTTATTAATGGTGATGGTACATAGAGTTACTTAGGTCTCTGTAAGCGTCCCTTCTTTTCAGCAGCCCAAAGAAGCTTCCCATAGACTTAAATAAACCACCTGTCATTGCTTACCACCACTAGATAACTCACAAATAAATGTGGCTAGCCTCCACATTTTTTTTAAGCTTGGCTGTTGGCCATAAGCAAGAAAGCAACTTTGATTATTTTCTTTTTTTATTAGGTGGGTTTTTATGGTGCCACGGCAAAAGATCCAACTTTGTTGTCAGTAATAAATACAAAACAAACTGGTAAAAAAAATCAATATACAAGAGAATGCATCTAATGGTCTAAATGTCTCTCAGGCAATCAATCTAGTTCATGCAGCTATTACAGTATAGAAAAAAGGGTTGCAGTCCTTAGGAAAGTTTAGTATATCATAAGAAAAAGTGCCCACAGGAAGCCAACTCTTCTCTTCATCGAATTGCAAAAATAAAGGCAGTAGAAATGTAAGGCATTGGTTGCTGGTAAGCTCTTGGGGCACAAGCTTGGCATTTCTTGTTGTGAGTGACCATTAGAGGAAGAATTCTTTCATCTCTTCTTCTTTTCCATTAATATCTTCAAGCAAAATCTTCACTGTTCTGTCTACCACGTTAGGCCTGAAAAGGGCAAGAAATACATTATTGAGACTTATTCCATAAGCGACAGTGGTGGCACATAGCCCTATTATATCCTACAAAGCACCTGTATGGCAGGCAGTGCAGTAATCAGGGGTGGTTTTTGGCATTTTAACCAATGACCAAAGAAAGGCCATTATTAATGTGATTTGGCATCTCGTCCACACACATTTATGCTTACATTTACACACACATAGACCTACAGGAACATATACCTATTCAAGGTCACTTTTAGAATAGATCAAAAACATAATTTGTTTACGGGCAATATATGGCATTCTAAAATGTAAACTATAAATATAGGCTAATTGGCCTTGGTGATATCAATTATTTTATACAATTTATTTGTGCTTTTACAAAAGATTTAAAATCTGTAAAGCTCAAGTATATCATCATTTTTTTTATTCCCTATATGTTTCACTGATACAGAGAGAGCTGAATGTATATTTGATATTACCCCTAGCTTCTATGAAAATATTACTGGCTTAGCCTTCCCTGGTAGGATGTCCACAAGTTCCTTACAGGGGTGATACTTGCCCCTGCGCCGCCCTGAGGCAGCTTTAGTGATGCCTCCCAACCACCCCACACTTACTTTTCCAGTGCTTAAGGGGGTCCATGGGGGGCTGCATTGCTAGTGCACAATAGAGCTTTCTGCACTAGATGAGACAAATTTCCAGTTTAGTAACTAGAAATGTGGCTAGTTAATGCCCCCCCCCCGGTAGCTCGCAGGGCATTTCCACCTAAGGCAAGGTTCTCACAGCATGAGTGACCCTTGTTCCTTATAACCTCCCATTCTCAGCCAGAAGGGGGGATTGCCAAATGGTCAATGAAGGGGTGGTGCTATGGCATCAGTAGGCATGAACACATTTGGAATTTAATTTAAGCCCTTTAAAGATATTAGTAGCTTCTATGGCTAATCAGGAAGTGCAAATAAGAATATAAGAATAAGCACATCAAGAAATTCCTCTGTTGTAAAACTGTTCCCATATGACACATTTTTACGCTATTGGCTCTGGAATAAAGCTATTTTTGAGTTTGTAAGGAACATCTGCTACATGTTGGGTCATTCTTTTTCTAGTTTATTCCAAATGGGTCCACTTCTCTTTTTAAGGGTGGTTATAAGAGTTATTATTTATATTTGTATTTGCAGAAAGCAGGCTTATATCCCTATACAGTATATATGCTCCCCTAACAATAAGAAAATCTGTAATTCTCTACTGTCCGGGCTCTGTGTATCATTTAATAGCTGACAATATTTCCATAACGGACACGCATTATTCATTTAGTTCTGGCTGGCTCTAGAAATAACAAGTGGAAGTGCATATACAGATGTCTGTTTGGTTTTTCTTTAACTATGATGGATAATGTACTGAAAGTACACCAAACCCATTAAAATGTCACATTTATGTGTTTTCTGAGTTCATCCAAGACTTTTTGGGCAGCCCAGAGTATGTTTGTGAGAAAGAACATTCTAGGCCAGTGGTGTTTGTATACTAGCTAAATCTAACTAGGGAGAGAAACATCCACAAAGGAGGCGTCTCTGATTTGGGGCATTTCCACTGTAAGGTAAGGTTACAATACATCCATTAACATGTCCAAAATGTGCTATGCTGAATGGAAATGTTGGGCAGCCATCATTCCTTTTCCAATTACAGCTCCATCCGTTCCCCGAAGTTCTTTGGTGGGTGCTGTATGGCAGTGTGTATATTTATAATATGATTGGTCCTACATTAATACTCAATAGCTACTGTTATTAACATGGCACATATATGCAGCTATATTAATATATATATATGAGTAAGAGCTTTGCTGAGTTGCGGTGCAACATCATTTAGTGCATATGCATTATCTATCTATCATCTATCTATGGTAAATGGCTCCCACTGAGCAAGCAATATGGCAACTTCTACACAGTGAAAGTAGCAGTTAAGGAATGTTCTGTGCAAATACTCAGTTGAAAACAACAGAGAACAACACAAAAGACACAAAATTAACCTCCATATTTTTGACCCTAGGTTCCTGGCATTCTGTATTTCTGCACACACTGCAAGCACTTAATGGAAGCAATAAACAGTATCTGCCATTGCCATACATTAGGCCAGATTCAATTCGGTGAGAAAAGGGTTTATCACTCCTCAATGAGATTCAATCTGAAATGCAATTCAATTCAGAAAAAACTCTATTGAAATCTACGGGGAAACTAAATTTGGAGAAATGTTTTTCTTCTCGAATTGAATCTCGTCTACTCGATAAACCAAAAGATAACTTTGGTTATCTTGGAGAATGCAGTTATACAGCCCTATTCAGCTAATGCCCTTAAGAACTAATATATAACTGACCTTACTGTATGTAATTGCAATAGGGACCTTAGATTGTAAGCTTTTCTGAGGAAGGGATAGATGTGACTGATGTATAATCTCTGTATAGATCTGGTGGTGCTATATAACTAGGTATTAATGATAATTCCTGATTAAAGAGTACTAGTTCCTAAAGAGCATATGAAAATACAGCAATTTTTCCCATGATAAACAGCCCACCTGAAGCAGTAAAGTGCTTGCAGTTCACAGGAGACCCCTGTTCGTATTTGTTTCCCTTTTTATAGAGTTGCTTAAATGCTAATGGCTATTGTTATATTGAAATTACAGCAGCTTTAATGAGCTGTGGTCACATTCCTACATTCCAAGACTTACAAAAATGCTTAAAATAAAACCAGAGCACACATTTGACTATAATTCTCATTCTCCACACCCAACAATGCTGCAGTCCATTCCGCGTATTATTTGCAGGCACTCCTTATTTGTGAAGTAAACACCAATTATGATAGTGTGTGGGCGCAAGCCGCAAACTCATTTTTAAGCAATATGATTTTCATTTATTTTAATGGTTATTTTTAACAATGGAGTCAACATCCCAACGATAATCACTGAGGGCATTCACTGTCTAGACTTCTTTCTGGTGCATGTACCAAACATTAGGGCCATTCTTCATCAGGTCCAATGTTGACTGGTGTGCCGAAATGAACTATCTATATATCACCACCTTGTCTTTTCCCTATAACCACCCTGTATTTATAAAGTACATAATATTAAAAAATTACTGTTTTCTGAATTTGGAGTAATGCAGACAAATAGAGCCCATGACAAAAGTGGAGTTGCTGTAGGTTTTTGTCTTTTTTAAAATCATTTCCTTTATGTTATTAAAGGAGACATATCATATAAAAATTAAGAATGTACCAGTGAATTATACTCCTCAAAATATAGAAGGGTTGTACTTAATAAAGTTGTGTTTCGGACTGATTTATTGAGAAATTCCACCAACACCCCACTAGCCCCGCCCATCCGTTCCACTTCCTGTTGGCTGAATACTCTGGATGTGCAGGACGGCTGGCAGCTCTCGGTACACTGCACTGTAGGATAGGAACCAATCAGCAGCCAGGCTGACCTGATAGGGAACTGAAGCCTGTCTTTGCTTGTGTGAGTGCAGGGCTGTGATTGGCTCTCCCCCTCCTACTGTGCTTCTGGCAGGGACTGTTAGGACACGCCCACCCTTCATTTGAAACACGGACAGAGAACTGATAGGATCTATAGGGAGCTCCAGCTCATGGTTTGCTACTATTAAAATCAGCAGGGTTTATCCCGCTTAAACAAATCCTGTTGTGCCAGTATTTTGTGTTATTTGGATCGTGGTGGAGAGTACCGACGTCTCTCTAAATACTGTGCACCAGGTGGAACAGAGTGGAAAGGCCAGGGTGTGCTGGTGAGTGTGGATTAGCTCCAATAGAGGGGCCATTTTTACAGATAGAATTTATGTTTAGCCCAAAGTGAAACCAGCACCATATATTATTCATAATTGCCTATAAAATTAGGTTTTTCCATTTATCCAATATGTCTCCTTTAACATATTCAGAAAACAGAGTGAATTGGTTGGAATCACTGTTGCTCCTAAGTTTTTGAATAAAGAAAAAATGTTTTCAAAACTTCTGTGAAATAAAAACCTGGGTAGTATAATGAAGGCCCATGGCATTATTTGGTGGCTCTGCTCACTATAGGCAAAGAGATATTAAAAACACTAGTAACAACATTTCTGCATTGGGAGGTGAATGGTGCAGCATGTGCAATGCCTTTGTGTCAGGGGCAGCAGTGCATAATGGGTATATAACCCCCCCTCCCCCGTGATTTAGGGCTCTGAGCAGCCAAACACCATGATAACTTGTGGGATTGCTGCCATTGGATGCAAGGCTGGGCCATATTGGCACTCAAGGGAAAAGTACTTGACTCAGTGCCCTGTCTGAACCCCAAAACCACCCCCCGCCTCGCTCACATACCCATTCTGCTCCATCCAGCTCCATCTCCTCTGCCCCCACAGTCTACATGCTCCCATACTTGCTTCACTTGATTCTGTTCCTCTTCTCCACTCCAATTGTAACCCCCTGCCAATTTCACCCAAGACACGGGCTTTGTTGCCTACTCCTAGTTCTAGTATTGACTGGACGCCACAACTGTTCAAATAAGTCAATAAGTCAATTTTTGACTCCAAACATTAGTCAGATACCAGTTATAGTACCAGATGGGCTTCATGAACATATTTTTATATTTGTGTATTACTGAGTGACTTATAAGGAAAAGCACAAAAGAGATTGTGTAAGGTCACTTCAAAGTCCAGGATGATTAAGGACAATTTTATTTTTTATGGATATTTCCCCTGAGGTCAAACCTTCTATGCCTACAAAGGAAACTGCCTGTCACAGGAGGGAAGATTGGCACTGGGACTGTGTGCCTTAAACAAAATAATTATAAGATTACTGAGTTTATTTGAACACTAGCAATGACTGTAAAAACCAGAGACAGTAGTGTTAATAGGGTATGTTACGCAGCCCCCCAGAAGGACTGCCTCCATGCAAAATATAAAACAGAAGATCAGTGCCTAATGTTGAAAAGGAAAGAATAAAAGAATAATAAAAATCTATAGTATTGTTGAAAAAAAATCTGCGATGTACCCAGAGTGGCAGAATTCACTTTTAAAGTTCCCAGGAGAATGCTATACAATCCAAATAATGTCCTGATCGCAAACACTACACCACTCTGACAGAGTCATCATATAATGCATTCCATAAGGTACAAATTGACTTTGCTCCCTATCTCTCTCTCTCTGGTCTCTTTAATAAAAAAAAACAAAAAAACCTTTGAGTCCAGGCTTAGTGAGGCAGGCTGAAAAAAGTTAAAAGCACAATAATCCAGTTCTGTAGCTGGCGGGTTGGCTGCCAGTTGGAACGCACAAGCACATGCTAAGCAAGTCGTCCTTTCCAAAGCAGGAAGAGAGCTTTCGTATATTAAAGAGAATTCAATTTCATTCTTGCTCTACATGGGAAGTCATT